>NC_134487.1:159909756-159999756 GCF_040206685.1 Ascaphus truei
GCACCAGAGCTATTTAATGACTGATTTGATAGTAGACTCTATGCCACCTGATGAAGCTCTGTATTGAGTGAAACCAGTAGTGGGTTTACTACTGAGTGTCCACCTGTGAGACTGTCTTTTGGAGTGCCCAAATTCCTGTATGAAGTCGACCTGGGTGTTATTTACACCATTATTGGCCGTGCATGAGAATTTTCTAACTCTTACCTTGCACTGGTAATCCGGAGGTCGGCACACATCACTGTGTCTACAGTGCAGACCCGGAAGCGGGAGGAAGAGAGGCGTGAGACGCGGAACAGCTGCTGCTCCAGGCGCACGGGAGCATTCATCTCAACGGCTGCAAGCTCACCCTGCAGAGAGGAAGACTTTGTGTTACACTTCAGGATAGTGGAACTCCTAAGCAGTCCAGCTTGACACAATTTGTTGGAAGTATTTGTACACTGTAAGTGGAATTACCTTGATTTTACTTCTACAATTTACAATATATCCTTTTTTACCCCCAGTGCGCTTTGTGGATCTTTTTGTGTGACTGTTTCTACCTAAGGAGTGATCTGGTGGTGACTCTTTGTGGAGGGGGGGTTACCTCCACGCATTATAGCAGCAAGGGGTTAAAGGAATACCTATAAAAGGTTTTTTAAAGGAGCAAGAGCGCAAACTACATATTTTCTATGCCCTGACGCATCCAGCGCTGACCATGGCCATTAGTAGAAACGCTGATGCGTCCATCCCTGCGCATACATCAGCCGCACGTTCTGCCATCACATACACATATTCACATCAGCAGCCGTCCCCCTCAACACAAGCACAAAGGATCTGACCACAGCCAGCGAGAGCCATCCCCCTCCATGCATTCACAGAGGCTCTGATTTGCGCATGCGTGGAAGAATACTAAGGTCAGCATCCGGCGCGCATGCGCAGAAGCCTCTGGAGCTCGGCAGCCATCAGCGCCACACAGCAACACAGCCACACAGCCATACACAAACACACACAAACACACACAGTCACACACACGCTGTCACAGACACTCACAGTCACACACACACACACACAAAGAATTCAGTTAATGCAAACAGCTAATACAAGGGGTGTGTGCCGAGCACACGCGTTCTAAGTCAAGTGTCATTTAAAATGCACGTGCTTGACACCCACACAAAGAAAGCTAAAAGCGTTTAGAGAGCTCTAATATGTACACTATCATTTAACTTATGAAGAACCCTGTTGGTCCCCTAGAAGGTATCACAGTCCACAACAAATCTACATAGATAAGCAGCAACAATTTTATCATTGGCTTCCTCTCCTCACTGAGCTAAAGGGGTAGTGATTGTTATAGGATGAAAAAAAAATAGAGAAACTCATGAATGGGGGAAAAAATATTTCCTTTATTTTCAATGACTTGTGCAGAGCTTTTAGATCAAATGGCAGGTCAAACAACATTTTTCGAGATGGTATTTATATAGATGGCACTGGGATTATTGGGAACCTCATTATAATCTGGAATCTTGGCATGTAGATGGTTATGAGAGTCTATTAAAGATCACCAAATCTTAAGGAGAGAACTTTCCTCGTGATTAGACATTCATCATGAGGGTGGAGATGGAATAATCATGGAGAAAATTTTCTTTGGTACAGCAGACATGCCTGGCTCAAGATTTTATAGTCTTAGCTTTTATAGTAAATATGACCAAAAGGCACAACTAGGGTTCACATATGAATAATTAAGGTGCTATAGATGCTCATTTGCTATGTATATTTAAAGGGTACATTTTAAAATAATTTTACTAATAAAAAATACCTTCAATGAGTATTTTTGTGTTAAAATTAATTAATTAAAGATAATAAGGAAACATATTTTTTTAAAAGTTATATTTAATGATACTCAAAAAATACTCAACCTTTCTCTTATGTTGCCACAATTGGAACAGCAGAAGTGTGGTTTCCATAATTGTTGAAGTGTAGTTTAGCATTTGCTATGATTTTTTTTATTATTTAAGTGCTTTGGCCTAAGTGACTATTCGTTGGTGTTCACGTTCAAGATAATGGAGGTAAATCTCAATTTACCGCCAGTGTTCCACAGTTTTATGTTAGATAAAAGGAGACATTTAAATGTGAAACATTTATGTAAATCTTTGTTAACCTGTTCCTCCTCCATACTGTTCTAGAAATGTTAACATTTAAAGACATTTTTTTAAACAAATGCCATAAATTTAATGTGCAATTGTAACTATGTATTATTTTTACATAATATATATAACACAATGATTTATATTTATGATACTAAAGGAGTTCTTTATGAAAATATATGTGCCTTACTCAGCAACAAATAATGTCTTCTTAAGCAGACACATATTTTTTGTAATCAAGTAAGGTACATTTTATGTACAGAACAAAGCCAACACAGCAAGCCTTTTCTGGTTTTGTAATGTTATCTGAGCACGACCTTTCATGTAAATCGTCCCACAAGTATTACATGTGTAATTTTTTCAACTATTTGATGTGCTAGCCTGTCAGTACTGCATTTTGGAGGTGACAAAACCAATGCAAACTATTACTTTATTTAAAAATGAATCTCATAATGATTACAAACACACGTGCCTAATTCACTATATGACTGAATGGCTTTTTTTAAATTAAGAGTATGATCATTTTGTCAATGACAACATTCTCTTGGCAGCAAAATTGAGTTTATGTGGCAGTATTTTTTTAATCTTCGTTTCCTCAATAGTAATAGTTAATCAGATATGCTGCTGTATTATATTAAAACACTTTCTATATTTTGATAATAGTATAGAAAAGTCAAACACGCCTTGAAAGTGAGAATGTGGATTAATAGGTGAGATTGAGATAAGAGAATGGTATGAAAACAATCTGAGTTTTACGCCATTTATTTAAATTAGGCAAAATAGCCAACATATTTATTATACATTTTTATTTATTACTATATAACACCTGGTGTGCACCCCCTCCCCCCCTCTCCCTCCCCCCTCCCCCAAAAAAAACATTTTTTTATTTACGCAGTAGTCAATGGTACTTGTGGCTTAATGGGTCACAAGAGTTTTCTCTAGGGCCGATGTGTGACACAATCCTACATAAAAAAAATTATCTACAGAGGTTAATGCTATTTCAGATTAAATAAAGGCAAGTCCTGGGCATAAGGAAGAGCATAAGTGACTTGGTTGGCAATTTTTTCAGGCATTTCTGTGATTTCCTGTTGATCAATGTCGCCACACACAGTATCCATCCTCATTAGAATTAAATGGTGTTAACTTTGAAGTCTTTAACTGGACCACATTGTGCTATTAGTTAAACTCTTTCTTTGACATACTTTTAGATTACTTAACATAGAGCCCTTTGTTGATATTTAGCCAAGGTACATTTTGAGCTATGAGTAATCCTTTTCATCCTTTAGCTGTCCGGGGTCACTAGAGAAAAAAGTAGCATAAAATATCTGAGTGAGCCATGTGTGCAGAATAAATGATTCATGTTCTTTACAGCTTTATGCAGCTAGTGAAGCCGCCTTACTTTAGTTTACCATAAAATTGTCTATGGATCTCAATGAACATTTTACTGATGACACTAAAAAGACTCAACACTATATTTCTTTCAATACAATTACATTGCTTGGCAGACTGTGACATCATGTCTACTCTCTGGCAATGAGACTATCTGAATTTAAACAATTTAAGGCAAGATTTACTGAGCTCCGTTAGCCTATGTAACGTGATGTTAACCTAAGTTAAGAGTAACGCAATATCTATTAAAGCAAAAACTTGACGTTAACCAGGTTTTATGCCTGTAAATGTTTGCATTATTTTTATAGTTCCTATTCCAAATGATGTGCAAAGGAGCTCATTCCAGCCTAATTAATATGCATATCTTATTCACTAAGGCCATTAAGGTTAACACCAGAAACAGTGCTATGATATTTAAATAATCTCTAACTCCTAACCTATGTTTGGATAAGTTTGGCAGTATGCCAAAGTGATCATCTGCAAAAGTGGCAGTGATCATAGTTGCTTGCTGCGTTTTACATACTATTGCTGTCAGGCATAATATACCTGGTGACATACAGTAAATGACCCCCTAGAGGAGAATTCACAGACACTGCCTGCTGGAGTGCACAAAAAGCCCTGTGAGTGCGAGCCAGGTCTAGACACATTTTACAAGAGATTATTTCTTATGTAAGTATGTATGTAATTCAGGATTGTAACATAAAAACACGTGTTTTGTAGAAATGTTGCATTCCTGACAAAAAAAATTGCCAGATTTGCATCACTGTCATCAGAAAGTATTATCCCATCACAAGCAACAATACAAAACATCTAGAATGTAGACCTTTAATAGAGCTTAAAATGTTGAAAAATATGTAAAAATCATAAACCAAACAAATCGAGTTTGGCAAAACCAGAACTAAAACCAAATCCGAAACTATTTTAAAACCAAAATATGAGTGAAAGTGCCCACCCTTAATTACAGTAGCACTGCTGAGTGAATCTGGGATGAGCCTAATTTAGACTCTAAATAGCACATTTGCATTACATTTGAAATACCAGGAGTAAAAAAATAATAAACCTTTTTACAAGAGTGCAACGTGATTAATGATGCCCTATTTCCTTTAGTGAATGCTATGCTACCAAACTTGTGTGTTAAACTAAGTTATCGCCACATAAAAAAAATATGATAATAAACTTCTGTGAATTTTTCTCTCTGTGATTCTCAAGAGCATCAAATAACCACTGACCACTGATTGAATCAATGTTGGTCACATCACCATGATCCACCCAAAATATTTAATGCACGCATGATCCACCTGTTTGCTATCATGACACAGCCAGCACTATAGCAAGGAAAAGAAAAACATATTTTAAGAACTGTTGCTCCAAAAGGAAAGACAACAGGAGATAACCTACTGTAGTTCAATTTGGGTTATAAAAATATAAATATGAGTACAATGTCACTCGCAGTGCTGCTTGAATATGCAGGATTTCAGGTCCTGTCACTTACATGTATACTACATCAGCTTTAGGTTGGGGTTGCTCGTTCCAGTTTTAATTAAAGTGTAAGTGTTACAGTAGAAATGTATCTGTAAAGATCCTTTATTGGTGAAATGAGACCCGGTGCACTTGGTCTTGTTTCCCCAATAACTGGTCTGAGTTGACCTTAATATTATATGTATTATATTATAACCTCTTCTTTTACTATTCTGATTAATGCTGGTTGCAGTTTTGAGGAGATCCTGGCTCAGGGGACAGCTATAACCCCTAGGCTATTATACGTCATTCTCACACAAGGAGTGCAAAGCATGTGTATTTTTTGGGGGGAAATTTGTTAGAAATGTATAATCAATCTGAAAACTGGTATATGGGGAGTTTTGTTGCTAAGGGTTATGTATCAAAGTCTTCCCCACAATCTGTAAAACTGTGGCAAAAGTAGAGCAAAAGAATTGCATTGTACTTATCAAAACAAAAAATCCAGTTGTACACTATTGGACCTTAATGTATGATAAATCTGGTACCATTTCCCCCTCGATTTGCTGCAATTTCACAGCCGGTAGATTTTGATACATAACCGTCAATGTGTACCATACAAACAAATCACCTCCATTCAGATGCAGTACAGGCAATTAACTAATAGACAATCACTTGAAATTGCAGTTAACATTGTGTCTCAGAGTCCTTGAGGCAAGGAAAGAGGTTTTGTAAACTAAAAGACTGAACTGAATAAGAGGGAGTTTCTTCCCCCAACATGGAAATAACTCTGGGTTTTTTTTTCCACATGGAAAACTATTTTAGCACCAGAGTACTTGGAAAGCTGCAACTATTTAGCAGACCAAACCATTGTTTTCTCTTCTCTTTGTTTTTCACAAACTTGCAGTTTATACAGCAAATTGTCAGTTTTACTCAATTATGTTTGTGCAGGGGAAAAAAATGTTAGAAAAGTTAGCAATCAAAAAAAAATATTTACATCTAAACTGCAATACATATTTTGAGCTTCAAATAAATGATATATAAAAATATGTATTCCCTTCTTGGCAGTATTTCAGCCCCATTCCTATTAATTGAATTATCACTGAAGTTTTTTTGATCAGTTCCTTTGAGATTCCCCATAAAATAGGCAATTGTGTTATTAATGAACCCAGTCCCAAAAGTTACATTTATTTTCAAATGGATGTTAAATGAGGCAAAGTAATGTCCTTTAGATAGTCTGACCTGAGGAACAATGGCTTCTCTTGAAGCACTATTGCCAGCGGGACAACTACAGTATACTGTATGTGAGACAGTATGTAATATTGCCTTTGAAAGTAAAATTAACTGACAACAAGAAAAGTAAATGTGCCAAAACCCAGGCGCGTATAAACGCATGATGTAGGTTTAGTTTTTATTTTGCATAACATATGTTACTACATTTTTTATTGTTCAAATGCCTTTACATTGTTCTGTATCATACAAACAGCCCAATGCTGTAGATATTAATGCTCCAAGTTATTGTCCTTTGCCGAACAGCTATCTTCAAATACTTTGTAATTAGGTAAATGCTTTTTTTCATCTTAATTTCAGAGCACTTAACCCATTGCCCACTCTTGGACTATTGTGGTTGGCATCTCTTATATCTTCAAGAAGAAATATAACGCAGCATGACTAGATTTGTTTACAACATATTTACGTGGACTGATTAATTTAGTAAACTATTTGCTAAAGTCTTCTGGCCACAAAGGGAACACAGCAAAAAAAAGCACCAAATTTATCAAAGAAAAATAATCTAATTGAAAGCAATGAGTTTTTATTTATTTGGTAAATCTAATACACTTTTTTTGCTCTGGTTTTGCCCCAGTTTTAAGCCTTTAGAAAATAATTCACAAAATGTAACATTACAATTCAAACACCTGTAGCAAAAATATGATTTACATTTCTGATTCCTGTGTGACCTTGCAAGTAATTTGTTACAAAAACAAACTTTCTGTTTCAGGAAGAGAAATATACAGATGTATCCAACGTTACTGCGCCCACTGGCACATTGCAACGCGGCATACACAACACACCAGTGGCAGAATCAGCATTGTTTTGAATCCGCAGTGTGTGAGAAGGGGACGGGCTACTGTGCACAGTAGCTTCACCTGCGGGAGCATGTCCGTGGGTGCAATAATGTTGGCTATAACTGTAGCTGTCCAAATGACTAATATGCATCATGAACCAAGATACATAAAAGGAAAATGTTATGCCTGTTTGCACCAGAGACCACGATGTAATTTTGAAATCAACATAATAAGCAAAGTTCCTGATTTACTTATTGGTAAGAATGTAGTTGATGGGAGACAGATGTCTGCTTCAAGGTAAAATGCAAACAGGAAGAAGACCTTCAAAACAGGAGAGCAAACTTGTAAAGAGGTGAGAATATTCTGTGTATATCTGTTTTCTATTAATATCTTAATAAATACAGAAACACTTGGATTCTACCATGATTGGAAAAATGTTGCTCAGGGTTAATCACTCCTGCAGATTTTTAGGCTAGGATAAATGTAATTTTCTTGAAATAAAGGATGCCGTGCTAAAATATGTATTGCACTGTATTGTATTGTATTGTATGTCTTTATTTATATAGCGCCATTAATGTACATAGCGCTTCACAGTAGTAATACATGTGGTAATCAAATAAATAACAGATAATACAGTATAAATAACAGATCATGGGAATAAGTGCTTTAGACATAAAAGTAACATTAAGGAAGAGGAGTCCCTGCCCCGAGGAGCTTACAGTCTAATTGGTAGGTAGGGAGAACGTACAGAGACAGGAGGAGGGAGTTCTGGTAAGTGCGTCTGCAGGGGGCCAAGCTTTATGTATCATGTGTTCAGAATATTCACAGTGCTATTCGTATGCTTCTTTAAGCAAGTGTGTCTTAAGGTGGTCTTAAAGGTGGATAGAGAGGGTGCTAGTCGGGTACTGAGGGGAAGGGCATTCCAGAGGTGTGGGGCAGTCAGTGAAAAAGGTTTAAGGCGGGAGAGGGCTTTAGATACAAAGGGGATAGAAAGAAGACATATTCAGAAGAATGCAAGAGTCTGGATGGTGCATAACGAGAAATTAGGGCTGAGATGCAAGGAGGGGCAGAAGAGTGTAAAGCTTTAAAAGTGAGGAGAAGAATGGAGTGTGAGATGCGGTATTGGATTGTAAGCCAGGAGAGGGATTTCATGAGGGGAGATGCTGAGACAGATCTAGGAAAGAGTAGAGTGATTCTGGCAGCAGCGTTTAGGATAGATTGTAGGGGAGACAGGTGAGAGGCAGGAAGGCCGGACAGCAGGAGGTTACAGTAATCAAGACGGTGAGAATGAGGGCCTCAGTCAGAGCTTTAGAAGTCGAGCAACAGAGGAAAGGGTGTATCTTTGTTATATTGAAGAGGAAAAAGCGACAAGTTTTAGAAATGTTTTGAATGTGAGTGACAAATGTGAGAGAGGAGTCGAGTGTGACCCCTAGGCAGTGTGCTGGGCTACTGGGTGAATGATAGTAGTTCCAACAGTAATGTGGAAGGAGGTAGTAGGGCCAGGTTTGGGAGGAAGTATGAGGAGCTCTGTTTTAGCCATGTTGAGATTAAGGTGGTCGGAGGGCCATCCAGGATGATATAGCAGAGAGAGATTCAGAAACTTTGGTTTGTACAGCAGATGTAAGGTCGGGTGTTGAAAAGTATATTTGTGTGTCGTCAGCATAGAGGTGATAATTAAACCCAAAAGATGTTATTAGGTCACCTAGAGAAAGAGTGTACAGAGAAAAGAGAAGAGGTCCCAGGACAGAGCCCTCGGGTACCCCCACAGAGAGATCAATAGAGGAAGAGGTGGTGTTAGCAGATGAGACACTGAAAGTACGATGGGAGAGGTAGGATGAGATCCAGGATAGAGCTTGGTTCCAAATACCAAGAGTATGGAGAATGTGATGGAGAAGAGGTGGTCCACAGTGTCAAATGCTGCAGAGAGGTCAAGTAATATGAGCAGAGTGTAATGACCTCTGTCTTTGGCAGCATGGAGGGCGTTAGTTATTTTAGTGAGGGCTGTTTCTGTGGAGTGAGCAGTGCGGAATCCAGATTGTAGAGGGTCTAGGAGAGAATAGGTGTTGAGAAAATGGAGCAAGCGAGAGAATACAAGACGTTCAAGGAGTTTAGAGGCAAAAGGCAGGAGGGAGACAGGTCGATAGTTAGAAAGACAGGTAGGGTCAAGCTTGCTGTTTTTGAGTAATGGTATGACTGTTGCATGTTTGAAGGAGGATGGAAAGGTTCCAGAGCAGAGGGAGGAGTTAAAAATGTGTGTGAGCATAGGGATTATAATAGGAGCAAGAGGTTTTATGAGATGGGAGGGAATGGGGTCAAGAGGGCAAGTGGTAGAGGGAGAAGAGGCGATCAACAACGACACATCCTCCTCTGAAACAGTGGAAAAAGTGTCAAGGAAGGCAGGAGGAGAGTTAGGAAGAGGTGTAGGATGGGAGGAAGAAACAGAGAGGATGTTCTGCCGTATGGATTCCACCTTTTCCTTAAAATAGTCAGCAAAGTCCTGAGCGGAGATGGAGGAAGGAGAGGCAGCTGAGGGTGGTTTGAGTAGAGTATCAAAGACAGAGAACAGTCGGTGTGGGTTAGACTTGTGCATGTTGATTAGTGAAGACAAGTAGGCTTGTTTAGCTTGCGAGAGGGCAGAGTTGAAACAGGATAGCATAAATTTGCAGTGAAGGATGTTTGCGAGAGTATGAGATTTCCTCCAGAGGTGTTCAGAGGAACGAGTGGAGGAACGCAGCATGCACGTGTGGAAATTTAGCCAGGGTCTAGGGTTAGAAGGGCGAGGGCGGCAGAGAGAAAGCGGGGCATGTAGATCAAGAGAGGAGGACAAGGCAGAGTTGTAGTTCCTGACAGGTTGTCAGGGTCTGTAGCAGAGCTGAGAGAGTAGAGGGAGGAGCGTAAAGTGGACTCAAAGTCAGGTAAGTGAATAGAGCGCAGGTTTCTGCAGAACCGGGGGGTAGATGGAGGTGGAGAAGGGGAGAAGCGAGATAGAGAGAATGAGATGAGGTGATGATCAAAGAGAGGAAAAGGGGAAATGGAGAAATCAGAGGGAGAGAAGTTTTTAGTGGAAACCAGGTCTAAGTAGTGGCCATCCTTGTGGGTGCTGGCTGCAGTCCACTGTTGAAGGCCAAAAGAAGAGGTTAGAGAAGGAAAGCGGAAAGCCCAAGGGAGAGAGGGGTCATCAGTGTGGCAATTGAAGTCCCCAAGGAGAAGAACTTGTACACATGTACTGTAGCAAGACTTACTGTCCTCGGTACCGTGATTTACACTGTACTGGTTAGGCTGCACTGCGGCCAGGGCCGCCGACAGGGGTGACAGAAGGGACAGGTGTTTGCGCGGGGCCTGGCCGGCCAGTCCTGCAAGTCAGGCACGACCTCTGGCCAGGCCGGGCTGCTGGTCACGGCCATGCCACGGATCTCCATCAGCTGCAGGCCTCTTCCTTCACTGACCCCTGCCGAGCTGCCAATGCCAGCGCGTGATGGGCCCCTCTGATGTTAGCATGCCAGAAGTAAGCTTGGCCAGGCTTCCGGTATGCGGCAGCAGAAGGAGGCCTGGTGCGCGCGCCAGTGTTGGAAGCATGTGGGGCAGAGGCTTGCAGCTGAGGAAGAGTCTGGGCCCAGTCAAGAGAGGACTCAGTTGCGAGAGGTCGGACCCAACTTGCAGCACCATCCGGATCTGGGAACCCCGCAAACACCGGGCCCAGGCTCACCAACCACAAGGTAAGTCTTTTGGGGGGGGGGGGGGGGGTTATAAGACCAACCAAGACCTATTTTAGTACAATCCCAAGTATATACAGTATATCCCCTAAAACCTCCCTCCAAGTACCATATATTTAAATAGTGTGCCTGTGATTAAAATGAAACACTTCACATCTCCTAAAAATGTTCCATAAGACCTATACTGACAAGCTTAAGCCCCCTTGTGTGGAAAGAGGTACTAGTCTCAACAGGCTCAGAAACCACCAGCTCTTCTATTCAGGGGAGCAGCTCAACATTGAACTATCTCAGACACTGTATAGATCCACTATCACAGCATACTTTAGAGCTCTGCTGGTCACATATAGAAGTGGTCTGCTCTTAAAGGAAGCCAGTAGAGTGTCCACTAGTATGATTAGCTACAGGTGTGAGTAACCTTTTTTGGATTTCTCATGAAGATATGTTTATATTTGGGGCATATGCACTGTGCAAAATTAAAGGACATGGAAACCATACGGTGTTCTTGTGTGCTTTCTATTCAACCCAAAATTGCTTTCTTATTAGAGCATACAATATAATTGATATAATCCCCATTATAAATTCTTTAAATTAAATATAGGTGAAATCTGCTTTTGACCCAGTATCTTGCTTCCCACTGCCAGACCTATGCACATTTCTTCATTTATTTATTTTATTATTATTATTATATTAGTTCTAATATTTACATTTTTTTTATGTGTAATAAAGTGTTTCATTTTCACACAATTTAAAAATTATATTTTTTTATTTCATTATTTTATTGACTTTATTCACCTGTACATGTGAGAAAATGGGTATACACAAAATGTAATAATTATAAAAAATCTTCCCTTAAAAGAATACATTTGTGTGAGGTTGAACAGGTTATTTATCCCTTTTAGAATAACTTTTTCGTTTTTGATTCACTTATACTTTAATGGCAAATAAATTGGATGTTTGAGTTGGGAGTCAATTAAATATAAATAGCATTGTGACTCATATAGTTTCCCATCATAATAATTATGATTGCATATTTTATTCATATACTTGTTATTACTTTCTGTGGTTCTTATAAATAGTAAATTTGAAAGAACAAATGGGTAAAAATGACAATGTCTCTGGAAATATTAGGCGTTAAATATGAGTGTTGTCTTAGTGTAGCACGTTAAATATATAAAAGCTCATGAAACCTTCCAACTGAAGAAATACATGTAGCCCTGTTTCCCACACCGCTAAGTGAGATCAGGGGGTGGCTGTAAATAGCTACTGGTGCTGCCCTTTTACCTGTTTGGCTCGCAGGAGCCTAAGCCTCCGCCGCTGTGAACCTGGGGTGAATTACTCTTACCACTTACTACTATATGGTGCAGCGCCTCCACCTGTGAGAGATCCCAGCAGAGTGGGAGCAGCCCCTCACAGGATACCCTTACAATGAACACATACACAGAGTAAAATAGAAAATGGCTTTACTGGAACATGTCTCTTAATGCTCTATGAACTCTATGACTCAATAATATCTTATCACTCTACCCACTACATACACAACTACCCACAACTCGCAAGGCTGTAACCCACCACAGTGTCCATGAGAGTCCCAATCCCACAATACCCCAAGTGTATGATGGCACGGTCCACTAAAGTGAAGATGTTATAGTTGGTGCACTTGTAGGATTATACCTGCTGGGTGTGTCCACACCCGGTATGAAGATACTTCACAAAGGATCCGCTGATCTCGTGATGAATCCGCCTCCGCGTGGGGTGATCCCACCATGAAGACAGTCTCTATCCTGAAGAGGTCTGGTCCCAGACCAAACTTGCCATCCTACGTTGCACACAGCTGTGTCCCTGACTATACTGGAAAACACCTGACTCTATAGGCAGCACTAATGGGGCAGGTTCCCTATCCTATGGCCTGTCCCTACAGCCTCGAACTCCTACAATGTTTCAGGGCCTAGCCTGGGGCCTAGGGGATTACGGGCCTAGTGCACTGGGTCCCTGACCCCTGCACACACAACCTCCCTTGTCTGACTCCCAGAATTAACTCCTTCTTCCTGTCTGTGCGCGCCAAAATGTATCTCTCCAGCATGGGGAGCTGCGGCTCTATTGGCTTCCTGGCATCAGGTGGCCTACCTGTCTCTAAGCATCCTGGGGGTTGTAGTCCTCCATGGCCGTCTTTATTATTGGGGCCGCGTGCGCGATCCTTACTGCATATGCTCAATGCTATAATGGCTGCCGGTAGCACTATCTGCTCCTGCGAAATCTGTAATGGCCGCCGGGACTCCACACACTGACTGCGCATGCTGGAACCTCGCACCAACCCCAACATGGCCACCGAACACCTTCTGCGCACGGGCGACACTCCGTGCATGCGCAGACACATGAAACATGGCGGCGCCCTCCAAGGGGAGCCGCCGGCCATCCCGTCGCCACCCGCAACCACCCCTACCATTGCGGAGGTAATGGAGGGGAAAACGGGATACATAATGGATCTGATTGAAAGTGCAAGTAGGGCAACACAAATGATAAAAAGGTATAGTACGAAATAATAGAGATCATATTTATTAAGTAATGCTATTGCTCAAAACACCTGCTGGTGCCAGGAGCTGTGTTCCGGAACTAGAAGGGTGTTATGGAGTAGTACTGCTCCGTAAATACGTATGTACAGTATGTTTTTATATCCTGAAAAAAAAGATGACTGAGTTGATACATGGTATAATTGTATAAAGTGATAGTGAATAGAGAATAATAAGCTTTTATTCACAAATTCACATAATAAAGGAACAACACTCTACTAGCATTACTACCACTGGCATGCCTCCTCTACTACTGTATTTATAGTTGTTCTAACCTCGCTTCTTTCCAAAATACACATTACCCTCTACCATCCTCATTATCCCCCTAACTCCATTCATATATCTCCATCTCTCTTTCCTTCTCCATTTCACAGTTCACATGAACTCCTTTCTTATCTGTGTCCTTTGACACAACTTAGCAATATATCCAGCACTAAAATACACCTCTACAAATTCTCCTCACACAATCTTTTTCTTTCCATGCTTCTCCTCCTGGCTTCTGGAGATATCTCTCCTGGCCCCTGTCATATTTCTACATGCTCTCATCCTCGCCTCTCACATCATCCATCGTGTCCTCCTCATGGTGTAAACTCCTCTAAGCTCATACCCACCCCCTATCAACCTCCATCCCCTCTATTTTTTCCTGTGACCTCTGGAATGCACACTCCCTTTCAAACAAGTTCCTCTCGGCACATTAATTATTTTTCTCTCACTCTCTGCTCCTTTTTGATATAACCGAGACTTAGATCACTCAGTCTGAGTGCACTAGAAGCTGTCCTCTCTTATGGTGGCCTTTCTTTCTCCCACACTCCATGTCCTCATGGCAGGGTGGGCAACCTAACTATTTCTTCACCTTCCTTTGAGGCTCACACTGTCATTCTTTTTTCTCCTCTCCCTTCACACATGGTGGTCATCTATCACCCACCTTCTGCACCTCTACTCATTCCCTTTCTATTTTTCTCTCTTTGAATAACTGTCTCTCCTTCTTTCTCTCCTCTAAGGGATTCCCTTCTCTGCTCCTTGGGGACTTCAATTGCCATATTAATGACCCCTCTCTCTCCTTTGGGATTCCCGCTTTCTCCCTCTAATCGCTTATTTTGACCTTCACCAATGGACTGCAGCCAGCTCCCACAAGGATGGCCACTACCTGGATCTAGTTTTCACAAAAAACTTTTCTCTCTTTAATTTTAATTTCCCCCTTTCCTCTCTCTCATCATCTCTTCTCATTTTCTCTCTCAGTACTCCCTTACTCTATTTCCATCTAGCACTCATTTTTGCCCAGACCTGTGTTCCATTAATGTAATGGCTCTTGATTCCACTTTGCGCTCGTCCCTCTCTTCTCTTTGCTCAACTACAGACTGACAACCTGGTCATGAACTACAATTTTGCCCTGTCCTAAACTCTTGATCTACATGCCCCTCTTCTTTCTCTGTTGCTCTCGCCCTTCTTTTTTTTTATAACTTATGCTCTCGCCCTTCTAACGCAGACCCTGGCTAAACTGTCACACAAGCATGCTCTGCTCCTGCACTCGCTCCTCTGAATGCAGACTTCCTTCACTACAAATTTGTCCTATCCTGTTTAAACTCTGTCTTCTCACAGGCTAAATAAACCTACTTCTCTTCACTATTCAACACTCACAAGTCACAAGACACCCAACGAAGCTGAAACATACGTGAAACATACGTCAGGTGTGTCTGACGTCACCCACAAGTGATGTCAGCTCCATAGCGGTTGCTCATCTAGGGGTCTCACTACATGCCACTCTTTGACAAAGCGTTAGAGGTTTCTTCCTTTTTTTTAACCCAGGCTTTATGCCTCAATAAAGTTTTTGTTCTTTTTTCAATTGGCCTCCAGTTCTCTTCGTTGCAGTGCTCTTTTTTATTCAGCAATTCGACTTCAATAAGACTGGTATACTGCAACCAACAACTATGCCCTAGGTACTATATTTGCAGAAGATATGCTCCATGCACTGAGACAGCCAGTACTGATCAGCTCTCTGTTGATTTAGAATTAATTACATCTACTTTTAAGGTACCAAGGGACCATTACATACTCTCTAAAATGTTATCAGGTGGACAGTAAATATATTTATTCTCCACATATCTGACACTATCCTCTGTCTGTTTACCCACAGTTGGCATTTAAGGGTTCAAATTGTTATGAATTCATTATAACACCCTTTAACACCCTGAGGCACGATTGACCTCTCCATTACCAGACCTAATAGACTATTTGAGTTCTCAAGAATTCACATAGCCTGCCATTTATATTATAACCAAAATAGGCCTTTTCTACCATTTTCTGGCAGCATTCTGCAGTGAGAACATACCTAGAAGCTCACATCCAGCTTCATTTATTTTTAATTGTTTTTAAGTTTTTTGCATTACTGTCCAGGATCAATCCTTTGATGTTTATGTTTATTAAAAGTACATTTTTAAACTGGTATTGGGGTACATTTGGAGTGCAGCTCTAGGGAAACGCCTCCCTTTTTTTCCTTGTACATGCACTGTTATATTAGTTTCCTGCTACAATCCATCCCTACTTACCTTCATTAGTCCCAATTAGCTGAACAAGATCATTAACCCCTCCTAGGGTCCTATATACTCACAAGTCTAACCCACACCGGCTCTACTCGGTCTTTGACTCTCTACTGAGACCAATTATTTTCCCTCCATTTCACCACAGGACTTTGCTGACTATTTCAAGACAAACACACACACACATTCCCAGTTAGCTCAAACTCCTGCACCCACGACATCATGAATGTCTACATTGCCACGCTCAGTAGCACTCATTTTGGCATAAATATATATTCATGATGTGGTGGGTGCAGGAGTTTGAGCTACCTGGGAATGTGTGTGTGTTAATCAATTTCTGACTGGTAACAGTCAAATGGAGGTAGGTGGCACCTCCCCCCAGACCTCACCCCTCCCCACCTTTTTAACTTGGGAGATTCTGGCTATTTGCTGAATGGACAAGACTTACTGCAGTTGCTTCCCCTCATACAGAGGAAAAAGGAAGGGTTCACAGTTTTAGTGTTAGGACCTGCATTTTTGGTTTACCTTGACGTTTAGTATGCAGGCTTACGACGCTTTGGCCAAAGGGTTTAACTAAGAAACCAAGTAATTACTATTATTATTGAAGTATTTAAACTTTATACTTATTACCATATATGTTTTGTCAATTTGATGTAGCATTGGGCACCCGTGTCTTTTGTTGTATTTCAAGACAAAGGGTGATTTCATTTGTCAAGGCTAGAATAGAAATGGGTGTTTGTACCAGAGAGTACGAGAGGTGCAGAGATCCCAATAGCGGTGCAAAAAGGTGTAATCAGTCAAATCTAATTTTTTGAATGGGTATATTTAAAATAAGGTACACATTGATTGATGTAGTGTGTAATAATTTAGGGAAGGGGTTATATCTCCTTTGGTGATGTGCACTACCCCTAGCCTGAGATGAGATAGAGGGGCATGTGGGAGTTCACAGTGTTTTTCCCTCATGTTCATACAACTATAATGGCTGAATGTCTCAGGGTATATGTCTTACATCCTGGTGATATTGTTGCCGTTGTCAATATACTGGGTTGTATTCCAGGAAGCCGAACAATAGGTATCTAATCGCCTGAACAACAGAGGAGGCAACAATGTTGTCTATAAGGAGGATAGAGCTACCCTGTGTGGTTATAGCAACTATGTACAGTAGATTAACAAAGATTTTTACTGTTTACTCAAAGTGTTGAGCGATGAGCAATAGCCTAGGGCAGGTTTATTGCCATTTAGTCGTCAAAACTAGTGCTATTGATAATATAGTTACTGTAGTGTATAAAATCTTTGTCACTTTATTATTTCAGTTGTTGGTGTGGGTTGTGTTAGTGTTGTTAGTTCACTGTAGTGCTATACTCTTTAGGTCAGTGTGGATTGTTACGATATTGTAAGTAGATTGCACAAGTCTCCTTTTCTTGGTAAGACTCTTGGTAGACTTATTGTACTGCTTCTGTGCTGCTAGTAAGAATGATGCACTCCTCTGGGCATGCGCAGGACCTTCTCAACGAGTCACTCCTAAATGTTTCTATGCGCAATAGAAATGGCTTACAGAGAGTAGCCATCCATGTCAAACTAAGCATACAGTATATGTGGTGAAGTCTGGGAACCTGTCCCGTGTCCGGCGCTACAAAAACTGTCAGAGGTAAAAGTATGCAATATATATGCTACAACAAAGTCTTTACAGTCATGGGAATCATGAGGCAAATTCTGAGTGCTGTATGTATGAAGAAGTCGAGACGATATATGTGTGAACAAAACGGATAAAATAACACAAGTAAGGATAGAAGGGAAGGGAGGAGGGGCCGGCAACCCATCATCAGGTGTTTCCCCTGACGCCACCCTAACCAGCCCAACATGGTGGATGATGATGATGATGATGATGATGATGATGATGATGATGATGATGATGATGATGATGATGATGATGATGATGATGATGATGATGATGATGATGATGATGATGGTGATGATGATGGTGTGGTGTGGTGTTGAGGATAGTGTGTGTATTGCACACACTGTACAAGCAGAAGTGGTCTGAGTCTGATGTGATGTGATCTTTAGTGCATTGTGATTTAGTGTCATTGTTGTCAGCTTCAGAAACAGCACACACTGTTATTAGGCAACAACAGCCAATACCACCACCACCGTCATCGTCATCATCATCGTCATCATCCATTATCATTGCATTGCCATGTTGGAATGAAGGCACAGTACGCCAATATCACTTTTGAAACCAAAATGCAATAAACTGAAGCTGCGAAGAAACGCCAAAATCGCAGTGAATTCGAATGTCGGTGAAAAATTTGACCATCTCTTAATATCACCACCATTCATCAGTACCTAGCAGTGCACATCCACCAACGCCATCATCAATCAATACGTTGCCACTAAATACAGATGTAGCAGATATTATTGTACCCACTGGCACATTAGCCCAGACCCTTTCTTTTACATGTGGCTAATGCATTTACAATGGCAGTTGCTCCCACTGGTGCGTTGTGTGTCCAGCTGCAATGCACCAGTGGGAGCAATAACAGATGCTAACTGTAACTTGCCAGTGCTGCAGCAGCTCTATGAGGAACACAAAGATATGAATGACTTCACTATATCATGGAGATTAAACTCCAAGTTTTTTAAGGGGGCATACAAGTGGTTGCTCAAACAGTGACATCAGATGTGGGAACTGTGTGAGCAACTGAACCCTCCTCCTCTCTTATATACTGTAGTAATCAAAAATTAACAACACTAAATGAGGGAAATAAATTATGACACAGACGTAACAGATCAAATATTAAAATAAAATAAAAAGTCTGTAAAAATTAAATAAGTTTGAAAACCAACTACCCTAACACTGAAAACAAAATCTATACAAGTTAAAAATTTAACATTAACTAACTAATCTCGAACTATTAAGTTAACTAACTTAATTAACTATGTATATAGTCAAACACTAACACTCAAGATAAATACAATCACACTATTACACAATGAACAGTCTCAATCTCCCTTTCAATCTCTTCTCTCACCCTCCTGCTTCTTTCTGCACACGCCAACACCCCAGACTCATGCAAATGCAGCCGGTCACACTTACTGTACCATATACAGTACTTTCAATTTATGCAAAAATGTTCATAGGCTTTCCAGGTTCTGTCAATCTATTATGCTGCCGGTTCGCTCACTGTCTGGCAATATTTAAGTGAAGGCTTCCTTATTTGACACATTATTAGCCCTTTGGGGCTTGGAGAAATGTTTTGCAAGGAATTGAATTTGGAAAAATAAGCATTTTGCAACTGGATTTTGGATAGTTTCGCACATCTCTACAAATGACCCTGGGACTATAATACAATTAAAGGTCAGAAATAGCTAATTTGCTCTCTTTTTGATGCAGTTTTCAATTCGAGTAGCTCGTCTTTGTGTTTTTATATGATAGCACTTACAAACCACTTAGCTTGAAGCAATGTGCACTTTGGGAGTGGTTCAGGAAGGTGTTAATAGTTAAATCAGAATTTGCATCTCTTTTCCTAAAATTACATTGAGGGCCATATTTACTAAGGAGCCTTAGGCTGAGATCATACTGTGTGCTTGAGCGCATGCGTGGCACGCCCGACGCTCAAGCAATCTCTGCTCATAGTGTTTCAGGCTGTGTGGGGGCGTGGTAGAGGCGTGGCTATGACGAAACAGAGCTGGTTTGTCGTGATTGGCTGAATCACTCACGTGACGCGGCCGCCGCTTGAAAAGACAATTTTTTTTGTCTTTTCAAAATGCGGTCACGCTATCATGCTCCATCGTGTGCGCGCACACACTAGGGGCGGCCTCTAAGGTATTCTGCAATTTGCACTTGGTGCGTTATTGCGTGTGTGAGCCATTGCACACAGTATGAGCTCAGCCTTATTCTTTAAGACACATTCTGCTGCAGGTAGACACCATACATTAACTTGAATGTGCTGTAATGTGTCTTTGAGCATGGAAAAGGTGCCTCCAATTTGCCAAGTTCATGTGGAATTAATTGATTTGCCTAGAGATACTCAAGAAATATAACAAACTAGGGGAAATTGATGATTGATTAGAAATAACATTACATCAGGGAGCAAATACCGAATAATCTAGTTCATACCTACAATTAAATGCATACATGAATTTGTTTGGCTCATGTATATTTTTTTTAACATTCTCACAGAAAGGAACAAGTAAAAAAGGGTACATTTTCTTTAGCTTTGTTTAGTTTTCTAGTTAATAATTTATTGTGTGCTTGACTAAACTAACACATCACTATGCCATCTATCATTCTTTTCCTTGGTAGCCTTTTGTGAAGGTGAGTCGGAAACCTTTATATAGGTTATCCATTTTACCTTCACACCTTAAATGCTGAACAGTTTGACTGACAAACATAACACTCCTTCACTGCTAATAAAATACTTGGTAAGCTATGGATGAACAAAACATAGAAAATTTAACTATTGACTTCCCAGCCTGTGTTGCTGTCTGATGCATCAGAGGACATTTTGCTGCTATTACTTGTGTGCTATTGGGGACTTTTTTCTCATCTCTAGAGAGAAGTCAAAGGGAAGTACCATTTTACCTCTGTTGGAATGGGCATGAAGAAGGTGGTCATTCTCCCCCGAAACGTTGCCCCCCTTTTTTGTCTGCATCTGTTTTGTTCTCACTTTTCCCTTGTCTCCCCCCTTTTCCCTGCCTTGTTTTCTACAGCTGTTCAGTCACAGCTGCTGAGACACTTTCCTCTTGTTGGACCAACTAGGTGCCTACCACCTTAAGATAGGATAAGGCTACGGCCCCAGTGGTCACGGCGGCACGCACGCCGGAGTGCCTGGCGGCGCATGAACCCGTTTCAGCTGCGACCTGTTGTCTGTGGTTGTACTTTCAGAGCAGAGCAGGAGATTCAATGGGTGGGACGTGGCGTGAGAGCGGCCATACCGTCACACGGCTGGTTAGCACTCATTCGCTGAACCACCGCGTAAGGTGGCGAATGCTCGGCCGCTGCGCCAAAAGACAAAAATCTTGTATTTTTGCCATGGCAGTCGCACATCGCGGCTTGTGCGCGCATGCACACACCCGACTGGGGCCTGTCCCATAGAGGGATGTGCCTTCTGTGCGGCGTGCATGCCATAGCCCGCACTGTAGCCCGCGCCACAGCAGCCACTGGGGACCTAGCCTAAGTATCCCAACTTCTGTTGCACAATTTATATAAAGGAATTAACAAAGTAAGTACAGACAGCACACACTAAGAAAATCTGTGTAGCAATAACAGGTGCAGACAGGAACAGAGAGGACCCTCGTTCCTGTCAAATAATCAAATAGAACATAAATGTTTCCAGCACACCAAGAAAAAAGAACTAATAAAGGATCAGCCAAAAAGTCAAATTTAATTAAACATTAACGATGCATATAACGTCAAACAGCAACAGAGGGACAACGTATATATACGGGAACAGGGACAAAGACAGGGATGGGGAAGGAACGAGAGTACAGTGAGTGGACGTATAGTACACTAAGTGGACGTATAAAAAGTGTCATTCTCAAGCATTGGAGTTTGCTGAGTATGGATCCGACCTTGTCCCCAACTCTAGGTCTTAACCCTCTTTTATCATACAAACGAGGTAAAAATTTGAGGGATAGACTTGTGAATGCTGATATTGGTGGCACGAATCGTACACAAACCTTCCTTGGTACCCCCAAAAAGGGTTGTTTCCGGTGCTGTAGCTGTAGTCAGTGTGACTACATAGATAGATTTACGCATCCATTTACAGGCTCTGTTTATTACATCAAGGATTTCTACACATGTCTATCTAGGAATGTGATTTATCTTATCAAATGCCCATGTGGGATGGGGTATGTGGGGGAGACTACTCAGTGTGTCAAGGACAGGATCCAACAACACAAGGCGGCGATCCGCAGGCAGGATCCTGATGCCCCAGTGGCCCATCATTTTACACAGGCAGGACACAACTCCAGTTAGCTCCAGTTTCAGGTAATAGATGGACATACAAGAGGTAAATGTGGTGGTAACACCAAGATGCATTTGCTGCGCAAAGAGACACAGTGGATTCGGCGCTTGGGCACCATGACCCCAAAGGGCATCAATTAGGATCTCGATCTGAGCTGCTTCTTTTGAAGTTTCCATTGCCCTATACTAGGGGTCCCCTATATGTAGGTGTAGTTGCCGCTCCACTGTTGCCTGAATCTGACTCTATCCTTTTGTCCACAGATCTATGTCTCCTTTGGTTCCATGGCGTCAACCGTCGGAGCATGTTATCCCCCTGTGTCCGTCATCCTGTGCTGTGATCTATCCTTGGCACCTTGGTCTCCTCCATCTCTGCCTCACCACACTACTGTGGGATGTCTGATGATGTTTTGGGCATTTGCCTTTATTTTGCCATCAGTACATGTGTAGTATACCCCTTTGTTCAGTATCTCCCTATTGTGCATTATGACTCTATGTTTCAGGGTCCATTAATAGGCTGCTCTGTTGTATGATCGTTGCAGTTATATTTAATACTTTCTCCCTTGTGTGCAATTTTCCCCATGCCTCTGGGCTCCTGGTGTGGCTGCTGGTGCCCTGTGATGTTCTCCGCTGCTGCTGTTATACATCCTCCCTCTCCACTGCACCTGGAGTGTTTGCCTGATCACATTTGCCACTGAACCAGACTGGCTCCGCCCCTTGGATCCGGAGGAACCCCTATTCATGTTTCCAGCCAGCTCACAGTGACATCATTGGGCAGCGCCGCTTTAAGAACCACAGGTACAACTCCTCATGCAGTGCTGTTTTTTTTGCACACTGAGGGGTTTACTGTTCCAGCTGAATTTACCTTTGGACTGTTCCTGTGTATGCTGGCCACAAGTATGTTGGTTCTACCTGTTATAATGAGTGGTTCATGTATCTATATATTTCTGTACCTGTCTCTGAGGATTTTTTGTTCTTTTAGGTCTACTTCAGTGGGTCATTAACCTTGTAGCACCATACTTTGCCAGTTATACTCCTTATCTGTCACTGTGTTTTCAGGCACTCCTATAATCTGTCACAGTGTTTTCAGGCACTCCTACAGTACATGAGATTTGTGCTTCCCAGTTTACCTGTATTTTGCTTGGAATACCAGCAGTAGCCCTTAATATATCTTTGTTATTCCATTGTTTCATTTAACTTTGTAATTTAGTGTCAGTGTGTCACTGTGTATTTCAGGGACCTAGTCACAGGGTAAGGGAAGTACCAGGTGACTTCGGTCTACCTGGCAACGGGCCAGAAGAAGGGGTCTGTACCCCGAAACATTACGTTGCCCCCTTTGCCTTGCACTTTTTATTTCCTGTGTTTTTTTCTTCCTCTCCTTTCCTCTCTATCCTTCCCCATCCTTGTCTTTGTCCCTGTTCCCATATATATACGTTGTCCCTCTGTTGCTGTTTGACGTTATATGCATCGTTAATGTTTAATTAAATTTGACTTTTTGGCTGATCCTTTATTAGTTCTTTTTTCTTGGTGTGCTGGGAACATGTATGTTCTATTATATAAAGGAATGTTATCAGCAGCTTTTGTTCTTAGATCATTATCAGATTATCACTGTTTATTTAATTTTATATAATTTTTTGCTTTGTGTTGCTATTTATCTCTGTTACTTATGTCTGCATTGCTGTTTGACATCATGTTTATACACATGTGGCACTGATGTATTTATCATATTCAAATTAGTAAAAATTCATTTTTATGGATTCTTATCATACCTTTTTCCTCTGAGTGCTGGAAACATCCCCTATTTTTGTTCTAATTATTGAGGGAAGTAGGGTTCCCTTTATTGCTCCCATGCACCCCACTTTTTGTATTATCGTGAGTGTTCTATTAGGAGTGCCGTTTGTCCTCTATACATTTTTTATTAATCTGGCATTAACTACCCTTCAAGTCAATGGCCGTTAACGCTGGATTGAACTCCCATACCCAAAATCAAAGCTCAGTTCATTTCGATCATTGATTCATACCTCTATTTGTTATACTTTTGATGACTATTCATTAAAGTCTCCAAGCTGCATAACTAGACAAATAGGATACACAGAACAGCACCATATATATCCTGTTGCTTTTAAATGGATTTTTTTCCTTCTATTAATTCTCGACTCGTCACCGTCAGTAGGGTCTTTGGGGGTCTAGGAGATAGTTTACTTTATAGTCTCTTGGCTAACTTCTGATTGTTTCGGCTCACCGTCCAGTGGTGTAGCCGGTATTTCGGGCTCATCATCTCCCACATGTGGAATAGGGAGAATGTGGTTAAGGCCTTACCCGGCCATTCACGTCTTTTATGCGGTAGACCGGGAAGCCCGGCATCTTCGATTCGACCTCAAATACACTGTCCCACCAACGGTCGGCTAATTTATGTTTCCCGGGGATGCCCAGGTTGCGGAGAAGCACGGCATCTCCAGGATGGATTTCACGGTGTCTGACCTTGTGATCATAGCGCCTCTTGTTATTGGCGCTGAGCTGAACAGAGAACTTCTCGGCCAGCTGGTGGCCTGTTGCAAACTCTCCTGAAGCCTTTGCACATATTTGAAATGTGTTGTGTTGGGTACCCCATCGGTTTATTCCCTCAGACGCATATTCACGGGTAGCCTGGCTTCTCGCCTGAACATGAGAATGTACGGGGAAAACCCGGTGGACTCGTGGTGAGTACAGTTGTACGCGTGTACCAAGGTTTCTACATGTCGGCTCCATTCAGATTTCTGAGCGCCTTTCAACGTGCCGAGCATATCCAGCAATGTCCTGTTTAATCGCTCCAGCAGAGCGTCATCCTCCGGATGGTACGGAGTTGTCTGGGACTTGATGATATTAAGAATCTTGAGCAGTTCCCGGATCAACTTGCTCTCAAAATCACGGCCGTGGTCAGAATGAAGGCGGTTGGGCAGGCCATAATGTACGAAGTACCTTTCCCACAGTAACTTCACCACCGTGATGGCCTTCTGGTCTTTTTGGGGAAGGCTTGTGCATATCGAGTGTAATGATCCATGATGACCAACACGTTACAGACACCTCGGGAATCAGGCTCGATGCACAGGAAATCCATGCACACCAAGTCCATGGGCCTGAGCTCTTCAAATGTATATGGCTTATACGGACCTACAGTGTATTCCCCACAGTATTTGGGTGCAGGGGCACCAGTGTCCCAATGTCCAGGCCATGAAGGCCTATCCCGCCCCAAGTGTGAGATAGCGCTGCCCCACGATGTGTTGGTGCACTTGTGGAAAATACCTGCCGGAGCTCCAGCCCCGGGGGTCGCTGAGTAAGGCCAAGAAATGGTCAGTCTGTTCCACCTAAGATCCGCCTCCATGTGGGGTGGCCTCCAGCCGGAGCATCCCACCTTTAGATAGTCTATAAGGGGAGGGCCTGGTCCGATCCCTGATGCAGGCCATGCACACCGCGTGCGTCCGTCAACAGCACAAGGGTACTAGTACTAAAAGGCTATGGGACACGTGCCAATCCGAGGGGGCATTCCCTATACAGTAGCACCACAAGCTATGGTTGGGGTCTAGCTGGGACCTGAAAGGGGGATACTCTGGCCTAGTCCAGCGGAGCACTTCTCCCTGGACCTTTCCTCTCCCTTAGCTATCCTGCTCCTGACTTACCAACTGCCCTACAGTAACTGTCCTAACTGTTATCACTGTTCTAACTGTTATTAATGCAGCAGCCCTATTGGTTGCCTGGCAACATGTGGTCTGCAACTGCTGCAGAATGTAATCACCCGAGGTCACTCATCAGAGGGATACCGAAAGGACAATTCCTCCGCCTTAGACGGCTTTGCTTAAGTGAGGAATCCTTTGAACGATAATCTTTAGATTTGGCTGATAGATTTTTATCTAGGGGTTACAGAACGAGAGATATAAAGGAGGCTTACACTAATGCTAAATTCTGTACTCGTGCTGCTTTATTGTGGCCTAAATCGGGTGCTGGATTAAAAATCTCCAGAACCAAAACGACACCAGTCAATTTGGATACGTCTACACCACTGTTCATTACTCAGCATAGAAGGCAGTCCGCTCAGATTTGATCTATTTTTCATAAACATGGTGTAACGCTTGACTGCCCGCAGATCTGGCCAGTCCCCAATACTGAGGTGGGTAAGGGTATAACACGCACCCACAGCAGTAAGGGCGTGCCCGGAGTCCTAAGTGTGGTATGATGCGTTGCCGGGCCTGGTGAGAAAGGGATAGCCTGATACTTGCCGCGTCCAGGGTGCCAGAGGTCCGAGGGTAAAGATCCGGAAGCCGTAGGTCAGGGGCAGGAGAGAGTAGCATAGTGAGGTCCAAAGCCGAGTCCAGGGAGTAGCGAGGTACACGAAGTCTAACGAGAGCCGAGATCAAATCCAAGGGTATCAAATGAGGGCAGGGACTGGAGCGAGAGCTGCAATACAAAAGAGAGCCAGGCATAGACCTCCGTACTACAAGAGCCGCAGAAAAACTATGCAGAGTAAGGAAGGAGAGGGCAGACAGGAACTATAAATGCCGGAGAACCAATGGGAGCAAGAGGCGGAGCGGGGGTTTGACTGAGTGGTCCCAGTGATAGGTTAGGATGCCTGGTGTGGTGTTCCCTAGTGGGAATAGCCTCCAGCTGCTGGGAGGTGGAGCCAAGGCTGCAGGAGGAGTGTAGAAGAGGACGGGTGCACGCGCCCTGTAACACTCCCGCGCGCGCGCCCCTGAGCGTGTGGGCGGAGGCAGCGTGTGCCGCGGAGGAGCGGCATGGCGTCTGACCGGAGCGGTTAAGGAACTGAAGGGGAGGGGGCCTGGGACGAGCGGCAGTACTGGGAGCCGGGGTGACTGGGAGCCGCTGTAAGGCGCGTGTCCCCCGATCCCTTACATATGGGGGGGAGGGGGGAGAGTTCTTACGCTAAATAAAGATATTAAATGATCTGTTGAACAAGTACCAAGGTTTGCTTTCAAAAAAGCAAAGTCTGTGGCCAATTATCTATCCCCCAGTTTACTTACTTCAGAGTCTGACAGTGCGCAAGTTAATAAGAAGCCACTAGGTTTCTTCAAATGTGGCAATTGTAGTATTTGTTGTTATGCTAATCCAATAAAAAAAAAAACAATGTTGTACATAGTAAGGGAACACACAAGATTCCAGTTTTTATCAATTGAAATTCCAATTTTGTTGTGTATTACTTGACATGTGGCTGTGGGCAGGGATACGTCGGTCGGACCATTAGACCTCTAAAGGTCAGGATTATGGAACATATTCGTTCCGTTAATAAACAAGATATTATGCTTCCAGTCTCTAGACATTTTGTAAACTGACCATTTGGAAAATTTGCAAACTTTCGTTTTTCTGCTATTGATTTTATATCAGCCCCTATATGAGGGGGCGATAGGATTAAACAGCTGAATAAGCGTTTTAGATTAATTCTCTTAACACTCTGTCCCATTCTGGGATAAATGTAGGATGGGATCTCAAACATTTCCTATGAAACTTGATTTTTGATCCGGACGCATGAGATTACTGTTCCTTTATGTCTGACCGACATCCCTTGCCCATCCCAGGTCTATGCTACATTTGTATATAGATATTCATGTGATACATTTTCATGATACAATGGTCTCTATTTTGTCTTTGAAAGTTGTCTCTTCATATTGGGGCTTTTCTCCAGATGATAGGTTATTTGATCAATTACTCTTACTGTAGCTCACATTAATCTTTATGGAATTAGGTATATTATTGCCATTGAGTTTCTATTGAATTACACAAGATACTTTAGTTTATTTGAACATCAGGTTTCATACAATTATAATTGATCTATACTTACATTTATGTGACATTATTATTGTCATATTTGATCAATGTTATATTATTATCAAAATTGTTTGATTATGTGTTTACTATTTAGACATCCACATTACTTATTTAATTCATTTTTTTTTTTTTATAACTTGTATTTTATTATACATAAATGCATGATATACATAGAAGAAAAATACATCAGGTGCATATTTAGCATATCATAAACAATAACAGAGTCATAATAAACTCACGTAGTTTTTCGAGCCCTACTTAACCACGTGAGTTAGAATCTTCATTCGTACTGTAAGGTATTGGGGTAAATAATAATTATTATAAATAAGATAAATAATAATAAAAAAAAAAAAAAAAAAAAAATTAAAGGAAAAAGGGGGGGGGGGGGAGGGGGTGAGGCGAAGGAGAGAGGGAAGGGGGGGATCTGAGGATAAAGATACATCTGCTCCCAGGAGGCAACGCGGCGCCGCGACTGTTGTGGATCAGCTAACGCGGTCCTTCGGCGGTATAAGTGGATGGGTATAGGGAGTGTGATGTTTCCGTTGCAGGATTGTCTTTTATGTCCCCGAGGGAGAACGCATTTATAACTATTAAAGCCAAATTGTGTTACGCTCTACCCCAGGGATGTCTGTTTGGGCGAGCCAGGGAGCCCAAACTTTTAGATAATTGTCGCCAGTGTCATTAACTAAGCTCGTTAGTTTTTCCATCTGGCAGATAAACCAAATACGATTCCGAATTTTTGGGATAATTGGGATTTCGGGGCGTTTCCATAATGCTGCGATCTCGCACCGTGTTGCTAAAGCAAAGTGTGCAATAAGTTTATTGTGTGATTTTGATAGGTCCTTTATGGGTCTGTTTAGGAGAAACAGCCATGGGTCTGGGGGAATAGTGAGATCAAATATTCTCTGGATCCAATTTCTGATCTTTTCCCATATCGGGGATATCTTCGGGCATGACCACAGCATATGTAACAAGTCAGCTGTTCCTCCACATTGTTTAGGGCACAGTGGGGAGGACCCTGGTATAAATTTAGAAAGTTTGAGTGGGGTGAGGTACCACCTCATGAGAACCTTATATGCGTTCTCCTTCAGTGTGGTGCATATCGAGCTTTTCGCGGCTCCCAGGAATATAGTAGTCCAATCTTCGCTATCTAGAGTTTCCCCTAAATCCCTCTCCCATTGGGTGCAGAATGAAGGTGGTTGTAGCTTTGAGGCTGCCGGCTCGACCACCTCTCCGTAGATTGTAGAAATAAGTCCCTAGTGTCGGTTTCTGCCCGACAGAGCTTTTCAAAATTCGTCAATGGGGGGAATGGGGCAAATTTATTATAGAATGATCTGAGCTGGAGGTATTTATAAAATTCAGCATGGGGGATGTCTTTTTCTAATCTGAGATGGTCAAAAGATTTAATTTTTAGATCATAACCCTCCAGATCTTTGAGTCTTTCATAGCCTTTTTGTTTCCAAATTGAGTGAGTGTAACCAATAAGACCAGGCGCAAAGCTAGGATTGTTCCAAATGGGTGACATCAGAGAACTTCTTGAGGTGAGTGAGTTTTTTAATCTTGAAGCTTCCCAAACAGATATGGAGTTAGTCATTGAGGTAAGTGGTAAAATTGTGTTTTTCCTTGAAGTTTTAGGTAGCCAAATTAGGTTGTTAAGCTCTATAGGGGAGCAGGCCGCGTGTTCAAGCTCTACCCATCTTTTTAATTTGGGGTTAGAATGCCATTGTATGATCTGACTTAATTGAGCCGCATTAAAATATGACAACAGGCAGGGTACCGCTAGTCCACCAGCTGAGGTAGGTCTTTTCATCGATAATTTATTTACTCTCGATTTTTTACCTCCCCAGATAAAATTGGATATTTCAGACTGAAGTGAGAGTATGTCCTTCAGTTTGAGTGGCACAGGTAATGTCTGGAAGAGGTATAAGATACGAGGAAGTAGATTCATCTTAACACTGTGAATCTTTCCAATCCAAGAGATTTTCTTGGAAGACCATCTGATGAGGTCTTGTTTTAGAGTCCGAATCAGTTTGGGATAATTTGCTTTATAGATGTTTTTTGCATCTTTGGTGATGTGTATCCCTAAGTATTTAATTGAATTCTTTTGCCAATTAAAATTGAAATTTAGCTTCAGTAGTTTCTCCATATGTCTAGGGAGGTTGATATTCAGAGCTTCAGATTTGGATTGATTGATCTTGAAACCTGAAACCTTAGAGAATTTCTCTAGTAGGTCAAACAGATTAGGTAAAGAAGTAAGGGGTTTGGAGATAATTAATAGGATATCGTCAGCATACAGGGCCGCTTTATGTGATTGGGAGTAAACGTTTAACCCTGATATATCCGGACTATCTCGAATTCGTGCCGCGAGGGGTTCGATACATAGGGCGAACAGGAGGGGAGATAGGGGGCAACCCTGTCTTGTGCCACTCTGTATTTGAAAAGGGACTGAGGGGAAGCCCTGATGTATGACCCTGGCGGTTGGACCTGAGTACAGCGACATAATCGCTGCACTCACCCGACTCCCGAAGCCAAATGCCGCGAGCGTCTCTTTTAAGTATGGCCAGTCTATCCTATCAAAAGCTTTTTCTGCATCCAGACTTAATAGCATGCTTTGCGTGTTATTTTTGTTAGCCAATTATAACAGATCAATAAATCGTCGGGTGTTATCTGCAGCCTGCCGTCCTTTAACAAAACCGACTTGATCTGGGTGTATTAGTCTGGGTAGGATAAGACTTAATCTATTGGCCAGTAATTTAGCATATAATTTAATATCAGTATTGATTAGAGATATTGGCCTATAGCTTTTACAATTTAGCGGATCCTTGCCAGGTTTATGTATAAGTGATATAGACGCTCGTAACATGTCTCCGGGAATAGGGGCTCCTGCTAAGATAGCATTATACAATTGGAGCAGCTTCGGGGCGAGTAACTCGGAAAATTTCTTATAGTAGAGCCCCGAAAATCCATCAGGGCCTGGTGCCTTTGATGGTTTAAGTTCCTTTATGGCCTGTGACACTTCTTCTAATGTGAAGTCAGCGCCCAGACCTTCTCTGTCTTGCTCTGTCAACCTCTCTAGTTTTGAGCTGGCTAAGAAATTTCTCAATGCTCTGCTCGTGTTGTTGTTATGTGCCACTTTCTTTCCATCGTAAAGGGAACCATAAAATGAACCGAATTCTTCTACTATTTTTTTGGGGTTGGCTGTAACTGTGCCCGATTTTAAGCGTATAGCTTGGATATTAAACTTAGATTGCCTATCTCTCAAAGCCCGAGCCAGCATCGTATCCGGCCTGTTTGCTTTTTCGTAAAATTTCTTCTTAGACCAACATAAAGAATTATCTGCCCGGGAAGTCAATAGCATATTTAATTCAATTTTTGTGTCTTTTAGTTCCTGAGTCAGGATTGGGTCTGGGGTGTTCTTATGATTTGATTGCAGGGTATGTAATTTGGATTGAAGTGTCAGAATTTTGGAGTCTCTTAATTTTTTCCTTCTGGCCGTGGTGGCTATTAGTATGCCCCTTAAAGTTGCTTTGTGAGCCTCCCATAATACTATATGGGACTCTACAGAGCCTGTATTTAACTCGTAAAATTGAAATATTTCTTGACCAATTGTGTTACATATGTCAGGTATTTTGAGAATAGATTCGTTAAGTTTCCAGTTTGCGCCTGATCGACTGGTCTGAATATTGTTGCACCTAAGCTCGATTGGTGCATGGTCAGACCATGAAATATCATGTATCTTTGTATGTGTGACCTTAGGAACCAGGTGGCACGAAACGAAGAAGTGATCGATCCTGCTGTATGATGTGTGCGGGTGGGAATAGAAAGTATAATCTCTCGATGTAGGGTGGAGTTCCCTCCAAATATCAACGAGGTGATTGCCTTTTAAGGCACTGCGTAGGGCACCTTGGGCTTTTTTGTTATCTGAGTCGCTTCCTCTTGATCTATCCAAGGTAGATTGTAGAGTAATGTTAAAATCTCCAGCAACTATGATGTGCCCCTTGGCTACTGATTGTAACAAGCGGGAGAATCTATCAAAGAAAGATGCCTCTTGAACGCAGGGTGCATATACAGATGCTAGTGTGATGGGTTGCTCATGAATTGTTCCAATTATAATAATAAAACGACCTTCTGTGTCTTTTTTGATTGTCTGGGCCACGAAAGGTACGGTATTGTGAAATAAGATGGCTACCCCTCTTTTTTTGATTGCTGCTGAGGCCGTATAGAATTGGGAGAAACCTTTGTCTAGGTACCTAAAGGGAGTTGTTTCTACTGAAGTGTGTCTCCTGCAGGAACAACACCTCTGCCTTTTTTCTCCTATAATCTGTGAAGGCTAGTTTTCTTTTGGTCGGACTGTTAAAGCCCTTCACATTATGTGAGATTAATGTTAGCGCCATATCCAATGGTGTAGGAGGTGATATGTAGAATGATCTGTATACTTACAGTTGGTGCTGTTCTTATAGTTTCCTGCAGATGTTTCTATACCTGTCACATCGCTACGAGGGGCCCGCCGGGAACAATGCGTCCTGGGTGGGGGGAGGTGAGGGAGAGGGCAGGGGTAGGTAAACAAGACAAGGAAAATAACGAGAGGTGTAGAACGAGGGTGGGAAAAAATGGGAAGGGTGAGAAAATAAAAAAAATAAAAATAAAAAAAAAAAATAACAAGAAAAAAACAAAATGCAAGAGTACGGCTCGGGAGCCCCCGAGAATAACTCCTGCGCCCAGAGGGTGGGTCGTGTGGCTTCTTCATGAAGATGAGCCAGTCTCCAAACGTGGAGGATGACCACCCTGGGTCTTGTAATCGGGCCCTTAAAATTGGGGACCGAAAGGGGGGCCACATGTTCGAAGGTGAGTGGCTCCCCCTGCACCATTCAATAATGTGTGAACTTTGTAATTGTGATTAAACATATGTCAGCGACATTAGTATTGTAAAATAACATAATAATAATACCGTAATAACTTTTAGCCATGTGCGTTGGCAAAACCTGAAAACTATGACAGACCTTAGGTTAAAACGTATAATGTGTCCCCTAAATTTCCTGCCTTGTATCTCCTTATTGCCTATTGATCTTTCTAGTAAGGGGATATAGCGATATGTTGCTTAGGGATATGTCGGATATAGTGCACGTTCGATTCATATGTTTAAAGTGCCCTGTCATATTTAACATATAGCTATTATATAAATCATAATTACCACAACCAGCAATAGTCATGTACATATACATAGCATTTGCACAGTGTGAAATATATACTTATAATCTATATCCTGTATATATACTTTAATTAACATGAATATCAACTATAACATATCTGAAACGTGCCTAACATCTACTATGTTTATGATTTATAAAAAGAACTTATACCTAACTTATGTCCCCTTGATTAACTTATTTGTCTGATTCAACGTTTTTATCTGCTTCTCGTCTTTTCATTATTATATAATACCCTTTATGTGGTAAAGTATGGCACACGGTATTACTGTATAATATAAAATGCTATTCATGAGATCACAGAAATTTATATAATAATATACCAATTAATAAGTCTAGTGATATACCACACCGTATATAAGCATTGATATATATATATATATATAATTAATATGGGGTAATATGTTTGGAGTGATTTATAGTGACTTAGGGCAATTTAATAATATTAAATACTTTATACATAATATTATATTTATATATATACCTATAACATTATATACTTTAATAATATACCATATTGTATCGTATATGATACACAACAGTACTATCACGATTTCACCACAATACTACAATAAGACATTACAAAACACTATAGTACAATATGATGACATCATGTTACTACTCCTATAGGCAGATTTTATAATGATGATATAATTTTTAATTATTGGGCTGAAAGGTATAATCTGGGGAAGTATGAGGGGCTGTGCACTAATGTGAATGGAGTCAACTTTATTAAATTTGACGATTCTAGATTAATTGGAGGGAGAGGTGTTGTTGTCTCATCTCTCCTCCAATTCTGTTTTTTTCCCGGCAACTCGGAGACGGCCATCTTCTATAACTTGAGCCCTGCGTCATGACGTCATCAGGGAGGCGCCCGAGATCTCGCGATAGCCGGGCGCTCATCGGTGACGTCACGTCCCAAGCGCGCGAAAGCCATTACTCTTCCCGCTCGAGACCGGTGAGGACCTCTACAAGATGGCTGCTGCTCCAAAGTTGGGTGTAGGCTCGCTCCGACTGCAGACCCTCTCCTTGGTCTCTCCGTTGGCTGAAAAGTCTCGGGAAAGTCTATATGTGCGTCGGAAGGCTCCGGAACCCTCGAAGAATGCTGGTATCCATCTCACAGTCGGGATACAGTCCCTGTCAGGTAGAGGTGGAGGTTCTTGTTAGGACTTGTGTTGTAGTATTTATTGGGGATTTGAATCATATATTTTATTGGGAATAATTGTCGAAGACTACGCCGCCTTGGTGTTTGATCGGGCAGCTCCCATTCGACTCCAGACGGGCGCGGTAGACACTGAGCTACCTGTGGATGGGCAGGGAGGGCTTTGGAAGGAACTTGTAATTCCGAGGCCAGTCAGAAATCCCTCTCCATCTTCAATCCTTCGTAGGGTGTGCGCCACGCCATTTTTGATGGACATGAGGGCGCATGGGAACAGCCATCTGTATTTTGTGTTGTTTTCCCTCAAAATTTTTGTTATGGGGGTAAATGTCTTTCGTTTGGCCAGGGTGACCGGGGATAAATCCTGGTATATTTGGAGTTTGATTCCCTCAAACTCTAGGGAGCTATCTTCTCTGGCGATTCTGCAGACTGCTTCTTTTGTGCGGAAGTGGTGGAAGCGGGCCACTATGTCTCTGGGGGGGTCTCCTTTTTGGGGTTTGCTTCGGAGGGCTCTATGGCAGCGGTCCAGGCGAATTTCGGACTCTGGTTTGTCCGGGAAAACAGATTCTAACCAGCTGTTGGTAAAGTCCTCCGGGTCCATTATGGATTCAGGAACCCCCCTCAGTCTTATGTTGCAGCGCCTGTCCCGGTTTTCGGCGTCTTCCACTTTGTCCTCTAGCAGTTTGATTTTGTCCTGCATTATAGAGATTTGATCTGTATTTTGAGTGACTGCAGAGGCTGTTTCGTCTGCGTGTTTCTCTAGAGAGTCCGTTCGTTCCCCTAACGCATCAACCTCCTTTTTTAAAGCCCAAAGTTCGGTTCTAAAGAACTTCTGCATCTGGGCACAGAATTCTTTTAAATCCTTACGGCGGACCATTTCTTCGTCTCGGCCGTCATCAATGGAGGGATCACTGTCGGGGTCCATACTGTTTGTCAGCGCGGGAAGCTCCGGTTTCTCCGAGGGGGTTACCCCCTTTCTTTTGAAGTAGGTAGAGACTGGCTGGCTCTTCGCCCGTGTAGTTTTGCCTGCTGCCATCCTCAGATGTTTATGTCACTGGCAATATGTTTATATTTATAATTTGATTAGTTTTTATTTCATAAATTTGCGTTTATGGTGCAGATGGGAGCGGAGCTCAGTAGTCAGGGCTCCTATCTCCTCACCATCGCGCATGCGCCTCTCTTAATTCATTTTTAATGTCACCAGAGTCAATTTTATTTATTGTCCTTATGATTATGTCCCAATTTTTGATTATTCAGTTAGTGTCCTTTTTGTGGGTGCATCTCTGACACTGTTAGATTGTCAGCTCTTCAGTGTTTCATCCTCTATGGAGAGTTTTTGTTCCTTGGGGTTTCTTTATCTGGGAACACACGTGGCAATTCTTCCGGTGGGGGAGTGCCTATAAAGAGGCACCATTTTGACTCTGGAAATACTCTTTGATAAAGTGCCGACCGGTGAGAAACGCATTAGAGGTTTCTCTACTTTTTACATCTTTAGGCTTTATGTCTCAATAAAGTTTTGTTATTTTGCAAGTGGCCTCCAGTTCTTACAGCTTCGTCTACTCCGTTTACCTCACATCAGGAAGCACACCGGGATGTTGGAACACCTTCATGGTGCTTGTGAGTACTCTCATTCATGTGACAGTTGAAGATTGCTGCATATATTAGGATTAGTTACTCTCACTAAGGGATTCTTGTTGTCTGATATTGCTGCTGTTCCCTTTTGGTGACTACCAGCTCTGTTGGGCTCAATTCTTTCCTTGTTATTGTGATTCTGCATTTGCATATACTTTCCTTAGCAGCCACAGTTTCCACTCACAGTTCATGGACATCCTGGTTTTTAAAGGGTTAATATTATGTCTCCAGTTTACCTGCTGTCCAGTGTTTCATAGCACCCTTCACTGAGGTCATTCCTCTATTTGTTGAATACTTCATGGAGAAGGATTTAGGCGTGCTTGTAAATAGCAGGCTCAGCAGTAGTGCCCAAAGTCATGCAATAACTGCAAAGGCAAACAAGATCTTATCTTGCATTAAACGGGGAATGGATGAAAGGGAAGGAAACATAATTATACCCCTCTATAAAGCATTAGTAAGACCATGCCTTGAAAATGGAGTATAATCTTGGGCACCATTCCATTGAAGAGATATTATGGAACTAAAGAAAGGGCAGAGTAGAGCTACCAAATTAATAAAGGGGATGGAAAATATGACTTATGAGGAGAAGCTAGCAAAATTAGATTTGTTTATATTAGAAAAGAAGCATCTCAGAGGGGATATAATAGGTATATACAAAATTATTCTACTTTAGACAATACAAGGAGCTTTAAAAACAACTATGCATCCCAAGAGCAGTACACAGTACACAGGATCATCCCTTAAGGTTGGAGGAAATGAGATTTCACCAGCAACAAAGGAAAAGGTTCTTTACAGTAAGAGCAGTTAAAATGTGGAATTCATTACCCATGGAAACTGTGATGGCAGATACACTAGATGGGAGCTATGCACTATGCAGTGATAAGTAATTTTAAGAGCGCAAAGTGCTTTTAGAACGTGAAGTTCCGCCGAGCGCTATGCACTAAGCTGCGCAAACAGGCACTTTGCGCTCTAAAACTGGCTTTTCCTTGAAATTTTTTCTAAGTCCAACTTTGATCGTACGATCAGCTGTTTGCGCTGAATCCTGCCCTTCTGCGGGATTCACTAAGCAACGCAAACTGATCGTACGTTAAAGTTGCGCTGAATAAAGCTCACCAGCTAAAGGCAGGTGATAAAAAAGCTGGACTTAGAAAAAATTCTTTGTTTACCTTTTTGCAGGCGCAAAACCAATACAACAGGCCGGCGGGTGTCCCCGGCTGACCCCGCGGCCGTCCCAGGGTCCCCGCGGGAGTCCCGGGGTACCCGCGGGCCTGCGGTACCAATGTTGTGCCAACAAAAATACTAAACATTATTTCTAACTAAATACACCCCCCTAACACATACAGTACAATAATGTGCAAAATAACTATTATCCAGATATGGATAATAGATTATTTGCCCATAATTAAACACTGCATTAGCATACCTAAATAAAGTCAATAAAAACAGTAGCCAGCTAATCCAATCAATACAAGCAGTAACTTATCATCTGAGATCAGACTCCAAAAGTATCCGGACGTTCCTCCTTCTCCTATCGTGCACCCCAAAACTGGAACAACCTACCAGAGACTCTCACATCCACCACCAGTCTAACTTCTTTCAAATCTAAGGCTGTCTCACATTTTAACCTGGTCTGTAACTGTTTCATACGCTCATAATATATATTTTCTTTAACTGTGCATGCAATGTCTTGTATATAATGTATACCCTGTTCATTTATGTAACTGTACTTCTAACCATGTATTATGTGTTTTACTCTGTGCCCAGGACATACTTGAAAACGAGAGGTAACTCTCAATATATTACTTCCTGGTAAAATATTTTATAAATAAATAAATAAACAAAATCAACAATTATTTAATTAAACAATTAACCAATGAAACCAATTAATTCCTAAACCAACTCAAAATGAATAGTAACACTAACCAATCAAACCAATTAATTACAACAACATTAGTGAATGTAACATTAAAAGACAAAGAAAAATACATTCAAACAATCTCTGAAAGAACCATAAAACGCATTAGCCAACATAATACAACATTAACTACAAACGAACACCAATCGCAAACATTTTATTACATTAAGCAGGAAAAATACAAACAATGACATCCACCTGAGAAACTGACATTAAAAAAAACAACAGCAATAGCAAGCCACAAATGCCCCCAAATATTGTAATAATAATGTATTAATCTGTACCCTAAAGTGATACAGATTAATATATTATCAGTCAATGTGCCTGCCCCAAAAAAGCAAAAATCACATCCAATGAAAAAACCTGTAAAAAGAGACATTTACAAACATTGAATATATTACTTACCATTAGAAGCGGTGGCCCTCCGACTCCCGGGGAAACAGGAAGCTCACATACCTTGAAGGCCTCCAACAGCATCCGATGCCATCCGCCATGAAGATCCAGCAAAGGTACTCAAATCTTGTTTTTTCTTTCTTTACTCACCGTCTTCTATCTTCATCTGTAACCATTTCTTGTTCTTCTTTATCTTCTTTCTTCATCTGTCAATCCAAAATACCCCATGTTAAATCCCATCCGATGCTGTCTCGTCGGCTTCTTGGGCTCAAATGAGGCGTCACGGCCTTAAATAGGGCTTGTGACGTCACATTTAGCCTCAAAATGGTGAACAGCCACCTGATTGGCTGTTCAAACCATGTTCCGACTTTAATTTTTTTTTTTACATGACGTCACTTAAAGGGAAAGATGCCAGCCAATCAGAATGGCTGTGCTTCATTTGCCTTTAAGATGACGTCACGAAATCCAAGATGGCCGGCGTCACATGCTATTTCAACCAATCAGAGTGTGGAATTGTTTCCCACGATCTGATTGGCTGATATACCATGTGACGTCGGCTTCGTGACGTCATCTTAAAGGCAAATGAAGCACAGCCATTCTGATTGGCTGGCATCATTCCCTTTAAGTGACGTCATGTAAAAAAAAAAATTAAAGTCGGAACATGGTTTGAACAGCCAATCAGGTGGCTGTTCATTGAGGCTAAATGTGACGTCACAAGCCCTATTTAAGGCCGTGATGCCTCATTTGAGCCCAAGAAGCCGACGAGACAGCATCGGCTGGGATTTAACATGGGGTATTTTGGATTGACAGATGAAGAAAGAAGATAAAGAAGAACAAGAAATGGTTACAGATGAAGATAGAAGACGGTGAGTAAAGAAAGAAAAAAGAAGATTGGGGTACCTGAGCCGAATCTTCATGGCGGATGGCATCGGATGCTGTTGGAGGCCTTCAAGGTACGTGAGCTTCCTGTTACCCCGGGAGTCGGAGGGCCACCGCTTCTAATGGTAAGTAATATATTCAATGTTTGTAAATGTCTCTTTTTACAGGTTTTTTCATTGGATGTGATTGTTGCTGTTTTGGGGGAGGCACATTGACTGATAATATATTCATCTGTACCACTTTAGGGTACAGATTAATACATTATTATTACAATATTTGGGGGCATTTGTGGCTTGCTATTGCTGTTGGTTTTTTTAATGTCAGTTTCTCAGGTGGATGTCATTGTTTGTATTTTCCTGCTTAATATAATAAAATGTTTGCGATTGGTGTTCGTTTGTAGTTAATGTTGTATTATGTTAGCTAATGCATTTTATGGTTCTTTAAGAGATTGTTTGAATGTATTTCTTTGTCTTTGTCTTTTAATGTTTACATTCATTAATGTTTTTGTAATTAATTGGTTTGATTGGTTAGTGTTACGATTCATTTTGAGTTGGTTTAGGAATTAATTGGTTTCATTGGTTAATGGTTTAATTAAATAATTGTTGATGTTGTTACTGCTTGTATTGATTGGATTAGCTGGCTACTGTTTTTATTGACTTTATTTAGGTATTCTAATGCAGTGTTTAATAATTGGCAAATAATCTATTATCCATATCTGTATAATAGTTATTTTGCACATTATTGTACTGTATGTGTTAGGGCGGATGGGGGGAGGGGGGTCATGTATTGATGTTTGATAATTCTTTTTTTAATATACATTTTAATTATAGTGTAGATGTGCAGGGGGTCTCCGGAGCTGACCCGCGTTGGTTTCAGGTCCAAGGACCCCCTACTTCAGGAGTTACAGGCCCCGTTATGGGGTGCCGGTATCCCCTGCACTTTCAAGCGTCCGGGTCACGTGACCGGGACATTGAAATTCTGCAGGGGATACCGGCACCCCATAACGGGGCCTGTATCTCCTGAAGTAGGGTGTCCTCAGACCTGAAATCAACGCTGCTCAGCTCCGGAGACCCCCTGCTCATGTACACTATAATTAAAATGTATTTATTTATTGTACGATCGCCTGTAACAGCCTTGCATGGAGATGGCAAATCTCCATGCAAATTTTACAAGCGGCTTTTTTTTCAATCAGCTAGCATACGGGAACTTTAAGTGCAATAGCAGGAGGGAAATACATTGCACGCACGATAAGCGAGTTTTGGGCACGTCCGATAAAAATGGGCTGCGGGCCTTAGTGAATCGCGCCGCCGGCTTCATTTTTTATCGGACGTGCTAATTTTTTTCAGCCCGGAGCGAAAGTTCGGAGCTTAGTGCATAGCCCCCGATGTCTTCAAAAAAAGGTTGAACAGAGATATACTAAATAGCAAACATGGGAAGAATGTTGATCCCGGGAGAAATCTGATTGCCAATATTTGCAGTAAGGACGGAATTTATTTGTCCCTTAATAAATATCATTGGATGACATTTCACTGTTTCCCCCCCCCCTTCCTCTAGTTCAATATACTGTAACTACAAATCTATACTATATCACTAAGTTTGTCATTCTGTTTGTTTGTTTGTATGTACGAAGCATTGAAATCTAACAAACAGAACAACAAAGCACAACAAAACTTTTACTGGACATTCTGCTGCGGATTTGTAGGTCAACGCAACTATTTTGAGCTTCCAATATGACCCACCTCCCAAATTATGGACATTCTAAGTTTCCATCGGGTGTCCTGCAAAAATGTTAGAGCAGGAGAGGGGGGTGAGGGGCGTGGCTTCTATGGGAGGGGGCATGTCCTTTGCCTGGATCGGGGCTGTGTGTGTGTGATGTGAGATGTGCGGGGGAGATGTGCCAGCGGGGGGGGGGAGATGTACCGGGGGGAGATGTGCCAGCTAGTGGGGGAGATGTACCGGTGGGGGGGGGGGGCAGGGAGATGTGCCTGCAGCGAGGGGAGATGTGCCGGCAGCAGGGGGGGAGGGGGGCGGGGAAGCACATATCCCTTTTGAGGCATATTGGAATGTCTTCGTTCTTCAAAATGCGCTTCATCCCATCTTCATTCTCCGATTGATTTACTTTGAGAGGTCCCTACACATTGAAACTTGCTGGCCAAGCTAGACATAGTCTTGGATTTCTTCTGCTAGTTATATTCCATTATTTTGATCTTTTTAAAGTTGACACATGTTGAAACTTTTGTCTTGCTGAGATCTATATGGAGGCCCACATTCTTAGTGTCCACTTACTGTTACTGTACATCTTCTTGACCATGTCATTTCATTTTTATTGTTTGCAATAACTTCTGCTATGCAGAGTATTTACTTTTTGATGTGCTAACAATTCAATGGGGATGTGGAGCCTTTCAGTTTCAATTGGCTCTACAAATAATTATTTCTTTTTTGGTGTGGTGGGATTGAATCTGTATGTTAACAATTACTATTTGTGCTGTACAATTAGTGAAGGAAGCAATATTTTGCTATCAATGGCGACTTTCACATTTCTAAAATGCTAAGGGACTAACTAAAAAAAGGGAAGTGAAAGGGTAAAGCCATCAGAGAAATTCTCACAAAAGCTCATTGGGAAATAGTGGCTGAGTCATATAAGGTGATACATTCTTGTTATATGTTTGGCTTTAAAAGAATGTTTGCACTGGTACAGCTCTGTTTGTGTTTAGGTTCACCCTGAATAAATTACGTGTTTTATGCCCTGCAAAGGTAGAGCATGGATTGTAAGTCTAACTCACATGAAGCCGGCATTTTTCCAACTCAGTCTTGTCTGCATGATTTGATACAAAACACATATTCAGGTAGAAAGTATTAACATCCCAAAAATGTCGGTAAGAATAAGCTATAACGAAAATCTTTTTTTTTTAATGTTCAATTTAACATAATGTTTTATTTTTTGGAGTCCCATATGTTTGTGTAACAACCGTTTGACATTTTTTTTGTATAAAGATAAACACATTATTTAATGTTCATTTAATCAGCATAATTGTGCTGAAGGGGTGAAAGCAGTTCATAATAACATAGAAGAACCATTTTTTGGGCTTCCTGATAAATTAGCGTTTCAATCATTTCTCAAATATTTTCCGGCTGGTAGAAATAACTTGAGATGCTTGTGTCAATTTTATGTATTTATTTTTGTATACACCATTTTTTACAAATATTTCAATTTTGCAAATAAATGTACGAATTAAATCAGTGGTATTTTGATAACCCAAATTGTTATGTTTACTAAAAGCAAAGCAGATCAGCTTCTTGTTTTATATTGCTCAGGGTTACTACTAAGTGCTATGGTTACTTCATAAACAGAAACTGGGAACACGTTCAGAAGAGCCTATTTTCTAAGTATAGCCCACTTCTGTAATGCACGGTAACAAGAACTTTATTTTTCGATTATTGGCTGGTGCCATGGGTGTTTCCCCCGTTTTCTGTGAAACGATCTCTAAAGTAGATAAGGCTCCAAAGATTCACTTTGTCTTTTCTGGTCTTTCACCTCTGCTCCCCTGGGGGATAGCTATCATTATCACATTATTCCTACCTCGGACTGATCATTAGTTTAGTCGATTAAACATATCTGTCATTACAGTCGGTTATTTTTGTCCTACCTGGGACTGACTGCCTATTCATTTCCATGTAGTGACTGGATGTAGTAGACTTGGTGGTGTTGTCCATTAAGGAGGCTATTTAAAGGCCCTATAACTGTCACTGCCTGTACAGTCCTCACTAACAAGTATTTGGCAGTAGCACCATAAATCCAAGACACAAATCCCGTAAAACATTTTAAGCGTGTTTATGTTCAGTGTTCACTGTCTGTGGGGCACATTCTAGTAGCTGTGATAAAATGTGACAACTTGCCGTATTCTCTATTACTGATTACATCATTTAAACTGCATCTATAAGAAGTGACAAACTGCACAATTAAACAGCCAGAACAGAGATAGAGAGACCTAATTTGTAGAGTCTCAAGCTATGCTTATTTGCAAGTGTTTGTGTGTCCTCAAACCTCCCTCCAAATAACATAGGAAGAGGTATTCTAATGAGATATGCAAAGTATATTGAAATGAGTCACATACCACACCTAATAAAATATTTCCATAAGACTAATACTTACAAGTCTAAGGCCCCTTGTGATGAAGGGGGTACAGACATCAGGCCCATCTAGCATTGAACTAAACCAGATGCTAGGAAGCTTCACTGTCACATATCTCCCAGGTATCTCAGGTGGGCTCCTTTTTGTGCACAAAGCACATTGAACTGGCAACCAGGAAGAGGGTGGTCTGCTTTTAAAGGAAGCCATGGCTAGGGAGCTAGATGTGTGAGCAGTGGAGCTCAAAAGTATGTTGTGAGAGTACAGGTTCCAGCATTGGATATAGTTCAATGTTAGAGCTGCTGCCCAGATTAGCCGAGGTTGTGGGTTCTGATCCTGTTAGCCCTGACACCAGTACCCCTTTCATCACAAGGGGCCTTAGACTTTTCAGTAATGGTCTTATGGAAATGTGGTGTGGAGTGTGACTCATCTATATATACTTTGCATATCTCAATAGAATATCTCCCAGGTGTCTTTTTGAACAAAATTGTCTCTCCCTATGTTATTTGGAGGATGTTTTGAGGGAATACATACACACACACACACACACACACACACACACACACACACACACACACACACACACACACACACACACACACACACACACACACACACACACACACACACACACACACACACACACACACACACACACACACACACACACACACATTTATACATGAGGATTTTAATCCTAGTACAGGTGTATTAGTATTTTATCTGGTAGTGTTAGGACCTGTGAACAGGGTCTGCCTTGTCGTGACTCGCAAGCTTACAATGCTTTGGCCAAAGGGTTAAACTAAATGACCCTTTTTCAAGAGAATATATAAGTATTTTACTGTGTATTTTTGTAATATTGGATGTAGCATTGGGCTTCTCTGTCGTTTGTTGTATACATATGCCACGCTCAATAGCTCTCCTTTTTGACACTTCTATATATACATATATTTTATGGGGGCTTGCTGGGGTTTTGTCTACTTACATACATATATACATATACTGTATTGGCCCTCATATAGTGCTATGTTTTTTTCCTAAAAATGTCCTTTTGAAAACTGTTCTCGTGTTATATGCGCAGCCTAACACCTTTTATTTTTCATGTAGAACACCTTCAAAATTTTAGGGTTGTATTGTGTGCGAGGCCTTACTATATTCGGGCCAATACGGTGTGTGTGTGTGTGTGTGTGTGTGTGTGTGTGTGTGTGTGTATATATATATATATATATATATATATATATCTTAAGATTCAATATCAAGTATATATATAAATATATATATAACTTGAGATTCAAATGAGGCCTCTCTCTTCCCCCAGAAGGTGAGTTATTTAAAGAGGTTCAGCCTTTTGCCCTTAATGGAGCTTCTAGATTTCCAGTGAGTTTCAGCATTTTTGGTAATTCCATGCAAATTTGTACAACCGGAATGAAACCACTTCTAAAAAAGCAGTCCATGATTAGGAAATGCGAGAACAAAACTTGGAAATCTGAGCAGAAAGGGCTCTTTCTGCATCGATATGGACATCTCGTAGCTGCTACAATATGCCCCTATGTCTTTATTGGGTGAAAATTATTTGGAGAGCCATTAGTAGCAACTCATAAATTGATACCAGAGTACAGTATGAATCACATTTTTATTCCAAACTTTGTCAGATCTTCCAAGGAGCACATTTCTAATACAAAGCCTTCACTTGCAGTGTCCAACCAATTCCTATGTACAATTATACAATTGTATATACTGTATCACTAGGAGTCACAATTCTGTGTGGTAAAATCATTACAATTATGCACAACAATCAAACTTTAGAACAGAGATTTTTGAACTTTCAATAAATTAGCAACTATTTTAATAATGCAGTGTGATTCAGTGGACCTTCTAAAAGTGTTATTATAACTTCAGGAAATCCCAGCTCACATATACATATATATATATTATATATATATATATATATATATATATATATATATATATATATATATATATATATATATATATATATATATATATATATATATATATATACAGTGCTCGCCCAACCAAAAAATCTACTCGCCACCTAGTCCCGCCCCCAACTCCGCCCCTAGTCCCGCCCCCAACCCCGCTTTAAAATAAAATATATAAATAAAATACATTTAATAAATTCCTAGTCAGAACAACATTCGTTTTTGACATAAATGTATTTATTGTATTACATTATACTACAATTAGGTGTGTGTGTGTGTGTGTGTGTGTGTGTGTGTGTGTGTGTGTGTGTGTGTGTGTGTGTGTGTGTGTGTGTGTGTGTGTGTGTGTCAATGTCGGATCTAGAAATAAAAGCCAGATGTGAATGACTAGTTCCCTGAACCCCTTAACCAGTGTCTGGACGTCGGCGCTTCACAGAGAGAGACAGACAGATAGATAGACAGACAGACAGACAGACACACACACACACACACAGAGCGGCACACCCACACACACACACACAGAGAGAAAGAGAGACACACAGAGAAAGAGAGAGAAAGAGAGACACACAGAGAAAGAGAGAGAAAGAGAGACACACAGAGAAAGAGAGAGAATGAGAGACACACACACTGAGAGAATGAGAGACAAAGAGAGAGTGCGACAGAGAGCGCGAAGAAGAGAGTGCGACAGAGAGAGCGAAGAAGAGAGTGCGACAGAGAGGGAGTGGGTGACAGAGAGAGGGAGAGGGCGACAGAGAGAGGGAGAGGGCGACAGAGAGAGGGAGACACAGGGAGAGGGTGACACAGGGAGAGGGTGACACAGGGAGAGGGTGACACAGGGAGAGGGTGACACAGGGAGAGGGTGACACAGGGAGAGGGTGACACAGGGAGAGGGTGACACAGGGAGAGGGTGACACAGGGAGACAGAGAGGGTGGGTGACACAGGGAGAGGGTGACAGAGAGAGGGAGAGGAGGGTGACACAGGGAGCAGGACAGGGTGACACAGGGAGAGGGTGAGAGAGGGAGAGGGTGACACAGGGAGAGGGAGGGTGACACAGGGAGAGGGAGGGTGACACAGGGAGAAGGAGAGGGTGACACAGGGAGAGGAGAGGGTGACACAGGGAGAGGAGAGGGTGACACAGGGAGAGGAGAGGGTGACACAGGGAGAGGAGAGGGTGACACAGGGAGAGGGTGACACAGGGAGAGGGTGACAGAGGGAGAGGGTGACACATTGAGAGGGAGGGTGACACAGGGAGAGGGAGGGTGACACAGGGAGAGGGAGGGTGACACAGGGAGAGGGAGGGTGACACAGGGAGAGGGAGAGAAGGTGACACACGCACAGACACACAGACACTAACTCTCACTCAGACAAACACACACACACACACACACACACACAAACACTCACCCGCAAGGCAGGGGGTCTCACATGGCAGCAGTGGGGCCTCCGCACGGCAGGGGGGGGGGTGCACATGGCAGTGGGTGCCTCCGCACGGCAGGAGGGCCTCTGCAAGGGGCCGTGCCCCCTCCAGAGACGGACGCCGACGCTGATAGAATGGAGAAGGGCCGGTAGGGGATTTCCCCTGCTTAGAGCAGGGAGAGGCTCCGGTTAGGGGATTTCCCCTGCTTAGAGCAGGGAGAGGCTCCGGTTAGGGGATTTCCCCTGCTTAGAGCAGGGAGTCGCTCCGGTTAGGGGATTTCCCCTGCTAACAGCTGAGCTGGCCATCAGAGCAGGAGAAGAGCAGGGCTCGGGGTTTTCATTAACAGCTGAGTGCTTGTGTGACAGATCTGCAGACAGGTGAGGGGGGGGGGGGTCATGGAGGCCGGGAGAGATTGGGGTGAGGGGGGGGGTGGTGGATGGCCCAATGGGAGGGGGTGGCGGATAGCCCGATGCGAGGGGGGGCGGATGGCCCGATGCGAGGGGGGGTGGATGGCCCGATGGGTTGGAGGGGCGGATGGCCTGATGGGAGGGAGGGGGGGTGACAGATGGCCCTGCAAGGGGCTGGCTGCCGGAAGGGGGAGGAGTGGAAGCGCTGAGGAGGGAAAGCATTGCTGAGAGGCGGGGGAGGAACGAAGGCACTGCTCAGAGAGCCGGAGGCGGGGTAATCTCCCCCAACAACATGAACCCGCCTCCGGCTGTTTTTTTTTTCTCCAGCGCGAGCAGGGAAATTTTAAAAACACAAGTGTGCTGCTTGGGCCAATATTTACTCGCCCGGGGGTTAAATCCACACGCCCCGGGGGTGTAAATGTATATAATTGTCGAACACTATATATATATATATATATATATATACATACCATACGATACCGGTTGCAACACGACATCAAGGGACAGCATGCAGGTAAGTAAATCATAAATTTTCTATATTTGATATCAAATATAGAAAATTTATGATTTACTTACCTGCCTGCTGTCCCTTGATGTCGTGTTGCAACCGGTATCGTATGGTCTGTTATTGCTTTATGGGATAAGCACCAAAACTTATTTACTTGCATATGGTGTGCCGGCTGTGCATTGGATTATATATATAGTTGTGTGTACTGTAGATTGTCTACAATTTATCACATTACACTGAAACTTTTTTAAGCTGTTACAGTATGTTTTAAAATATATATATTGAAAATAATGTTAATGGGTGTTCTGTTAAAGAGCCACAATTACTAAATTATTCTCAGAGAACCCCTATTATCTTCCCACTGAACCCCAGGGTTCCATGGAACACAAGAAAACTGCTTTAGAATATTACATAACAATGACAATTTGCAGATAAATAACATTCTATGCTAACTCATGCGGCATTAACTCATTATAACCTATCATAGACTTCTGTAAATATTACATAGTTGTATAAAAAAATTATTTCAGGATTGTAACTACTTGAATGATGAATTTGTTTCCAATGCATAACCCTGCAACATTTTAAAGCAGTTAAACCTACAAAGGAGTTAATAATACCAATGTGTATGCAACTGGCTTGTATAACATTCCATTATTCTCTTCCTGTTTCCACATGAACTGCATAACTCATAAGGATAGGAATGATAGGATATTATTTTACACACTAATAGGACATGCTTAATCACAAACAAATAATCACTGCTTTGTAGGTTTTCAGGAAATGAGCGGAAACAATGTGGGTTAACATAAAAAATGGTTCAGCGGAAATTTGTCTGTGTAAGACATGAAATGTTTATGTCCTCAGGCGGACTTTAAAAAGACGATTGGCCCATTGTGTCTCAAATTAATGTTAACGTTTTAAAGCAGTAATTTAAGTTATATAATATATACATATATAACAGTATATAAGTAATAAACTAGAGTTAATTCATGCTATGGTGTTCTATTTCCAATAATTTGTCACTGGAATCGGAAATTACCATGGCAAACTCTGATGTCTTAGTCTACGTCAGGCCTGCACAACTCGTAAAGTGAGAAGGGCCAAACTGCTCCAAGGAAAAAAAATTGGGCCGCACGGGTAAAATCATCATCATTATCATCATCATCATCTCTCCTCCAGCACCTCTCATCATCATCATCCTCGTATCTCCCCCAGAACCCCTCACTATCAACCTTTACGATACTCCCCATCTATCTCTCATACCCCCATCTCTCCCCCTCACCCACACACACACATAATACTCCCCCTCCACATCAAACACACAATACACCCCTGCACACCACACACATCCCACCCCCCCTGCACCTCACATCCCTCTCCCCCCCTAAACCTCACATCCCTCTCCACCCCCTGCACCTCACATCCCTCTCCACCCCCTGCACCTCACATCCCCCTCCCCCCTGCACCTCACACCCACCTCCCCCCTGCACCTCACATCCCTCTCCCCCCTGCACCTCACATCCCCCTCCCCCCCTGCAACTCACATCCCTCTCCCCCCTGCACCTCACATCCCTCTCTCCCCTGCACCTCACATCCTTCTCCCCCCCTGCACACCACACACATCCCTCTCCCCCTGCACACCACACACATCCCTCTCCCCCCTGCACACCACACACATCCCTCTCCCCTTGTACACCTCACATCACTCTCCCCCCTGCACACCACACACATCCCTCTCCCCCCTGCACACCACACACATCCCCCCCCCTGCACCTCCCATCCCTCTCCCCCCTGCACCTCCCATCCCTCTCCCCCTGCACCTCACATCCCTCTCCCCCCCTGCACCTCACATCCCTCTTCCCCCCTGCACCTCACATCCCTCTCCCCCCTATACCTGACATCCCTCTCCTCCCTGCACACCACATACATCCCTCTCCCCCCCTGCACCTCACATCCCTCTCCCCCTGCACCTCCCATCCCTCTCCCCCTCTGCACCTCCCATCCCTCTCCCCCTGTGCACCTCCCATCCCTCTCCCCCCTGCACCTCCCATCCCTCTCCCCCCTGCACCTCCCATCACTCTCCCCCCTGCACCTCGCATCACTCTCCCCCCCTGCACCTCACATCACTCTCCCCCCCTGCACCTCACATCACTCTCCCCCCCTGAACCTCACAAGGAAAACAGACTCAGGCCGCATGGGTAAAACAGCATTTATTATTCTAAATAACACATTTATTTACGATGTTTACTTGAAACAAAAGTACATTTAAAATACTTTTTCAAATTAACTAATTTCCTAATCATTCCATGTCAGTAGCACCCGCCCCAAGTCAGCATCCCATGTCAGCAGCCACCCCCCAAGTCAGCATCCCCCCCAAGTCAGCATCCCATGTCAGCAGCCCCCCCCACAAGCCTCCCGCATGAATGAACTACACCCCTGCCCCCCCCTCATGCCTACCTGATGTTAGCGGCGGCAGCGGCAACAGAGTCGGTGGCGGCAACAGAGGAGGTGGTGGTGGGTGGTGGATGGCGGCGGCGGCAACTAAAACGAAGGCTTTGGTTCCGCTGCGGCCGGCGGCGTGCGCGGCCGCGGTCCACCAGCTGCCTGCCTCCAGTCTGGATGTCCCCGCTGGCTCCTTCCGGCGTGGCTGACTGCGTGCTGTGATGCGTCAGCCAGCCGGAGCTACAAGGAGCTTTTGGTTTCGGTGAGTGCCGCGTCACGTGACACGCAAGGCAGCCAATCCGATCCCCCCTCTTCCGATTCTCCCCTCTGCTCCGATCAACCCCCTGCTCTGATAAACCTCCCTGCTCCGATTTCCTCCCTCTGCTACGATCCCCCTTCCGATTCCCCTCCTGCTCTGATCCCCCTCCGATTCACCCCGTGTGTATTTGTGTGTGTGTGAGTGCCTGTGAGTGCCTGTGAGTGCCTGTGAGTGCCTGTGTGTGTGTGAGTGCCTGTGAGCCTGTGAGGGTGCCGAGGGTCTGGGGGTGCGGAGGGGGCCGAGGGTGCTGAGTGTGCTGAGGGGCGGAGGGTGCTATGGGGTGGAGAGTGCTGAGGGGCGGAGGGTGCTGAGGGGTGGCTGCAGTGCTGCGCAATGGGGCGGTCCCGCCCCCTCATATCATGGCCCCCCCCCCCCCATCGTTTTGGCCATGCCCCCCCCCGCACCGGAAAAAATTCACAGCAGACAGCAGATCGCGGTGCAGTGAATTGCACACGCCGCCGGCAAGCAAGGCGGCCGTGCGGGTGCGTGCAGCGAGGCCTTAGCCTAATGGTGGCAGGGTGAGGCGTGGGGAAGCGTGCTCTAGCAGCAGACCCAGAACTTCCGGGTCGCGTTACACTGCTTGAGCACGTCCCCCTGCTGGAGCAGGCTGAGGGGGAAGGGGGGTTAGGGGGATTAGGAGAGAGTGCACATTCACACAGATTGCTGGAGTGTACTCCTTCTTTCCCTACCAGGGAAGGGGGGCGGGGGGGTTGAAGGGGTCCGTCGCGGGCCGCACGGGGTGCCATGGCGGCCACATGCGGCCCGCGGGCTGTATGTTTTGCAGGCCTGGTCTATGTGAATACCAGTGGCCATTTTACCATCCCTGGAAGGTACTGGTCACCTGGTGACCATAATCACACTTCTTACAGTAATTGACACTAGGGGGTCTAAATAGCAAAGCAGAAGTTGTGCAATTGTAGCAGAAATAATCTGCCCTGTGAGTATTTAAAGAAACATTTGCTTTTCTTTGATACATTATTTGCAATTTTTTTGCATTAGAATGGCACCACTTTTACCTAGATACATAAACCCCTATATAAGACAGAAATACAGATGGATTGTACCCAACATTATTGCACCTGATATTTCACCTCTTATCACATGATAACCTGTTTCCGCTGGTGAGTTTTAACGTGTTATTATGCAATGTTTGATATCCTGATACATCAAACCCGCACCTGATAAAAAATTAAACACGTCTTATTACTGCAATTTTAATATGGTATGCATCAAGATTGCAGTAATAATTTAACGGGTGGGATATTTGGCCAAAAGTCGCAATAAGGGAATTAACAAAACCATTAATGAATTAATTACCGCATCGTGATCATTTTAATAATATTTCTATCATAGGCTTCTGTAATATCTACTTTTGCAGATGTCTATGATAGAAATAACATTAACCCCATGTAGATTGGCTTTTGGATGAGAAGTCAAGTGAGGGAACCACATCAACCATCAAATTGGTTTAGGTACTTTGACAGGGTGAATGAACGTCACCATCCATATACCTGGCAAACCTATGTTTAGGCTTGCAGTGCAGCAGTGACGAGGTTAAGTTTCAGTTGAGAAGGGCTGCTTAATTAGTCTGACCCCAGCTGCATAATCAAGGTGTTTTAAAACCCCCAGGCTGTACACCCCTGCAAGCTAGCTGGTCAGGAGACAGGACTAAAATACTGAAGAGATTACTGCTATAAGGTCTGTTTTTCAAAGTACATGTGTGATGAACTGTCTGTGTCCTGCATGCTGAAGAGAAGCTATTTTGTTTTTGTCTGCTGAAGAGAAGCTATTTTGTTTTTGTGTGCTGTATATTTTTAAGGCTCAATAAAGAAGCCTTATCAAGAGAACCCGCATGTGTGGTTGCATGTACACTGCAACATATGGTGTCAGAAGTGCCAGGATTTTGGGAGGCCCCTGCAGTTGACGGGCCACACATACACACAAAAATTAGAAAAATGGAAGAATTTTTAAAAGAGTTTCTGTGCGAGCAGACCAGACAGCAGGGACTGTTAATGCAGGAGCACGCCCAACTACTATTGCAGCAGCAAACCCAGCTCCTAACCCAGCAGCAGGCAGCACAGGATGAGCGGATGGCCAAGCTGCTGACCCAATTCCAGGGGTCTGCCAGTACAGAACTTGCGAACAAACCCCCTGTCTTCCTGAGGAAAATGACTCCGAACGAGGATCCAGAGGCTATTCTACTGACATTTGAAAGGGTTGCCGAAGCTCAGGGCTGGGCTGCAGATCGCTGGGCAACTGCTTTGGCCCCGCTCCTCATAGGAGAAGCTCAGGCTCCATATCAGGGCCTCCCAGCAGATAAGGCAATGGACTACCGACAAGTAAAAGCCACCATACTGGATCGCATAAGTTTGACCCCAGAGACCTACCGGCAGCAGTTCCGGAACCTGAAGTACACCACTAAGATGAGACACCGGGTCCTCGCTCAGCGGTTATTGGTCTTGTGTACTCACTGGATACAACCTGAGGAGCGCACTAAGGAGACAATTCTTGAGCAAGTGGTGTTGGAACAATTCCTACAGATAATACCCCCTTCCGCACGCTCGTGGGTAAAAGGCCATGCTGCTGAAACCCTAGCTTTGGCGGTCCGACTCGTTGAGAACTTCCTTGGGGCCGAGGGTCAGGCGAGTGCCCTGGACCCGACGGATCCAACTTCACCAGCACTTGCAGAGACCCAAAGAGGGAGATTGGAACAATGGGGAAACTACGGCCCCTCCATGCGCAACCGCCAAGTGCCACGAAAGGAGCAGTCCTTCAAACAAGGAAGAAGTCAAAACGCTGGGCACCGCCGAGACCCTCATCCCCTTCCTGATGTCGGCTTGTCGCCAAATGAGAGGAACTTCCAAGGACATCACCCACAGGACCCACCAGATGCCTGGTCTCCAGTATCCGGTCCAGTGGAGCGCTATCCACAGCCCCCTCCGGTGAGGGAACCCTCTCCATGTTCCGCCTGCGGAGAACAAGGCCACCGGCATGTGGACTGTCCACAGATCGATTGTTCCTTCTGCAGGACCGTTGCCTCGGCCTTCACTGGAGAAAATTACAAGCCCTGGCTACTTCCAGCCCAGGTTGGGGGAAAAACCATCCAGGCCCTTGTAGATTCGGGCTCTGGGAAAACTCTGGTCTTCCAGGAACTGTTACCGCCTAACGTGTGTTCTTTTGACTCTCCATGGAGTATAGAATGTATACACGGCGATGTAAAATAGTATCTGACGGCCAAAATCCGGCTACAGGTAAAAGGTCAGGAGGCCTACCTCAAAGTAGGATTTGCTCCTTGGCTCCCTGCCCCCATTGTGCTCGGCCGGGATTGGCCTTTCTTTTCTAACCTAATGGCTCCAGTCTCTCACAAGGAGCCTTATTCTATGGCTCAGGAGATCCCTGGCAAACTGTTCCCCTTCTTGGCAGACCTTTTTCCCAGTAGACACAGGGTTCCAATGACTCGGAAGCAAAGACGCTCTGACAAACAGGACTGGTTGTAGAAATCTGGGTCTCAAGGTGACCATTCTAGTAGCCAGAAGTCACAAGTGATGGCTGGGGATGGCCAGAGGTATGGGGATATGGGCTCTGGAGATTTACCAGACCTATACCTCCCTGATGTTCGCCAGAGGCAAAGGGAAGACCCAGTCCTTGCTAGACAGTATGATAAGGTAGTAAAAATTGATGAGCAGATATTGAATGCACAGGGGGTGATAGTATTCCCCCATTTTGAATTATCAAATGATATCCTTATAGGGTGAATAGGCAGACACAAAAAGGGGAGGTCACCAGACAGATATTGGTTCCAAAGGCGTTTGTTAAATCTGTGTTCACTCTAGCCCATACTGTCCCTTGGGGTGGTCACCTTGGCAGGGATAAAACATTGGACCGTATTTCGTCCCGATTCTATTGGCCAGGGACACATAATGATATTGCTAAGTTATATGCGGCATGTCCGAAGTGCCAGCTAACTAGTCCGAAGGGACAAAAACCAGCCCCTTTGGTTCCTCTACCCTTGGTGTCAGTTCCCTTTGAGAGGATAGGGGTAGACTTGGTAGGACCTCTAAAACCTTCTGCGAAAGGACACAGGTTTATTCTTGTAATAGTTGACTATGCAACAAGATATCCTCAGGCGTTCCCCCTGAGAACAGCAACGGCGAAGCAAGTAGCCAACAAGTTGTTGGAGCTGTTCTCACGGGTTGGACTTCCCCAGGTTGGTTGACAGACCAAGGTACAAATTTTATGGCTAAACTGATGCAGGATGTCTTAAAATTACTAGAGGTCAAGTCTGTTCGGACATCGGTCTACCATCCACAGACTGAGGGATTGGTGGAAAGATTTAACCGAACTCTAAAAGGGATGCTGAGGAACTTTGTAGATTCAAAGAAGAGAGCCTGGGATGAACTTCTCCATTTTATGCTGCTTGCAGTGCGGGAAGTTCCCCAGGCCTCCATGGGATTCTCTCAATTTGAACTGCTGTATGGCCGCCAACCCCGGGGTATCCTAGACCTCCTAAAGGAGTCCTGGGAGGAACAGCGGTCCCCTTCTAAGAATACCCTGCAATATGTATTGGACCTTTGGAAGCGCCTAGATGTGGTCGGGCATTTTGCTAGGGAGAATCTTAGATCTGCCCAGGACAGTCAGGAGACACATTACAATCAAAATGCTTTTATGAGAGTGTTTCACCCAGGAGATAAGGTGATGTTGTTGTTACCCAGTTGTGAGAGCAAACTCCTAGCCAAATGGCAGGACCCATTCAAGTACTCCGCCGCATGGGTGATGTGGATTACGAGATCGCTCAACCAGGGTCCAGGAAGGGTAAACAAATTTACCATGTGAACTTGCTGAAACCCTGGAAGATGCAGCGGTCTCTATTCATCCACCCGGTGGATGAGGAAATGGACTTGGGTCCTCAGCCCCACGGGAGAACATCGTGGGTGACAATAAAATCCCAATGGGTAGACAGTTGTCCTCTGAACAAAAAGGGGACTTGTTAGAAATAGTTACACAATTCCATGATGTTTTTTCTGATTTGCCAAGGAAAACTAATTTAATTCCACATGTGATCGAGACAGCACCTGGGGTAAAAGTACGTTCCCGTCCTTATAGGTTGCGTGAAAGTCGTAGGGCCCTGGTAGAGAAGGAGGTACAAGAAATGTTACACTTAGGAGCGATTGAGGAATCATGCAATGAGCGGTGTAGTCCACTAGTTATGGTCCCTAAACCTGATGGGAATGTAAGATTTTGTGTGGACCTCCGAAAGGTCAATGCGGTATCCAAGTTTGACGCATATCCGATGCCAAGGGTGGACGAGTAAATTAACGCCCTTGGTAACGCGGAATATATATCCACGTTGGACTTAACAAAAGGATACTGGCAAATACTGAAATGTTCAATCCGCGCTCTGGCTCTTTAAACTTGGACTGTTGGTCCCTCTCAGTTCTCTTGCTGCTTCTGTGTTTATGAGGTGTCTCCCCCACCTCCAAATGTGGTCTCCACCGGAACCCCGATGGTGATACCAATATCAGCAAAACAAGAAAAAACACAAAAGCGCACCAAGATGAGAGATAGATATTGTATTAGCAACAAATAATAAAATTAGTAACTTACATATAAAATTTCTTTAATAATCCCCGATTCTGGTGTCTATCACAGGAGTAGGGCATCCACGTGGAGGACAGGAGAGTGAACAGAGACAGCCCCAGCGCGCGGGTCTGATCTCTCAGAACTGAGATTACCCTTCATACTTCCTATGTGATGCCCTACTCCTGTGATAGACACCAGAATCGGGGATTATTAAAGAAATTTTATATGTAAGTTACTAATTTTATTATTTGTTGCTAATACAATATCTATCTCTCATCTTGGTGCGCTTTTGTGTTTTTTCTTGTTATACTGGCAAATACCTTCAGAGGAAAAGTCCAAGTGCAAAACAGCCTTTGCCACTCCCATGGGTGTATACCAGTTTGTGACAATGCCATTTGGACTGCATGGAGCCCCAGCCACATTCCAGAGACTCATGGATAAAGTGTTGAGACCCCATAGGGCTTATGCCGCAGCCTACCTAGATGACATTGTCATTTATAGTAAACACTGGTGGGCCCATCTAAATAGGCTGAAAGCAGTCCTCAAATCTCTAAGAGAGGCAGGGCTCACAGCCAACCTTAAGAAATGTGCCTTAGGTAAGGCGGAAACCAAATACTTAGGGTATGCAGTGGGAGGTGGAAAAGTAAGGCCACTAACCGACAAGGTAGTTGCCCTGAAAGAAGTTCCGACCCCCCAAACAAAAACGCAGGTACGCTCTCTGCTGGGTTTAGCAGGGTACTGTCGGCGGTTCATACCCAACTACTCGTAAGTTGCAGCACCATTAACGGACCTCACAAAAAAGTGTGCCCCTACACAAGTGGTATGGTCAAGGGAGTGTCAGAGAGCCTTTAAGGACATAAAAGTTGTCTATCAGAGGGTCCCGTCCTTAGAAGCCCAGACTTCAACAGGCCTTTTGTAGTGCAAACCGATGCATCTGAGATAGGGCTAGGGGCAGTGTTGTCACAATAGTTTGAGGGAGTGGAACATCCGATCCTTTTTCTGAGTAGGAAATTGTTCCCGAGGGAAAAAAACTACTCAGTGATTGAGAAGGAGTGCCTCGCAGTAAAGTGGGCAATCGAGACTTTGAGGCATTACCTGGCAAGAGTCCATTTTACTCTGGTGACGGACCATGCTCCATTAAAGTGGTTAAATAGTATGAAGGACTCCAATGCTAGATTGACCAGGTGGTATATGGCCCTCCAACCCTTCTCATTTGAGATTCAGCACAGGCCTGGAAAAGAAAATGCAAATTCTTACTTCTTTCCTAGAGAAGGGGTGGATGTTCTGGCTTCAGCCGTGCGTGGCCCCAGCCAAACACTAACAGGGGAGTAATGTGACAGGGTGAATCAACGTCACCAGCCATATACCTGGCAAACCTATGGTTAGGCTTGCAGTGCAGTAGTGACGAGGTTAAGTTTCAGTTGAGAAGGGCTGCTTAATTAGTCTAGCTGGTCAGGAGATAGGACTGAAATACTGAAGAGATTACTGCTATATACTGAAGAGATTACTGCTATAAGGTCTGTTTTTCAAAGTACATGTGTGATGAACTGTCTGTGTCCTGCATGCTGAAGAGAAACTGCCTTGTTTTTTATGCTGAAGAGAAGCTATTTTGTTTTTTTCTGCTGAAGAGAAGCTATTTTGTTTTTGTGTGCTGTATATTTTTAAGGCTCAATAAAGAAGCCTTATCAAGAGAACCTGCATGTGTGGTTGCATGTACCCTGCAATAGGTACCATTTGACTCTGGCCCTCTGTGTGTCCCAGACCTTTATAAGGCTTGATTGTGTCAGAAGGTAGGAAATAACTGGTGGCCACATCGGGTGGCTGAAGAAAGAAGAAGATAAAGATGATGGTTTTCAAGAAAAGACGTCTTCAATCAACAGAGGATCAAGGGCTTCGTGGCAAGTTGAGAATCCTACATTGTCCAGAATTAATTTTTAACTTTTATTTTTCTGCTTTTGTTTTTTTTTAAGCCATTAGGTTTTTGATTATTATTATTATTATTATTTTTTATGGTTGTGTATCAGCCATTTATTTGATTTGCACCGGATGACTTAAGCATTGAAGGCAACACATTATGGCCTTCATCCCTGCTGGGATAAGTAATCAATTTTCATTTTTACAGGTCACAGTGATTACAAATGTAGATATATTGGCCCCCATTGATGGCTTAGGTAGCCACCGTTATAATCAATGGTTTAAAGGCTATTTTTATTTCAAATGTAATTGGTAATTATAATGTATTTTTTAAAAACTTATTTTTGTAATGCTTTTCAATTACTAAAAGCCCTATTAGGCACTTTTTACTTATAGGACTAGTGGTTGGGGATAGGTTAGTTTTGGGGCTGGGTGATGGGAGTAGGGGCCGCAGGGTGGGTGGTTAGGCTCCTTGGGAGGAGCAGGTGGTCGGATTTAACCCCTTCATTACCTTAGCAGCATTGCATAGTAATTGCTTTACTTGTCGATAAGGTAGCTAAAGGGGGTTGGTAGTATATTTTATTTACATACATGTGACAGCCCACAAATAAAAATAAGTTATCAAATATAATATATCAGTGCAAGGGGAATATAGGGATCCCTGAAAAAAACCTATAATATTTATATACAGGTGCTACTCACTCTCAAGATGAAAGATGGAATCAACACAAGAAATATCAAAAAAATGGTATTTATTGCTAGATAGAAACAAACACATACACATAGAGGTAGTGAAACCTCACATAATGCATGTGCTATACAAAAACATGCACAGAATCAAGGAATGGGAAAGGTGCCCTCCCCAATAACAATGGTACTCTCAAGTTACAGTATCTATCAGGATAATGTCCAGAGTATGTAAAAAAATGAAAGTTGTGAGGGAAAAATAAACTACCCCAAAAATTTAAAGAAGGTGTAACGTCTATTGGCAGTACACCAGGTAAGACTTCAAATAGCAATCAATGCAGGGGCAAATACCAAACTCGTTAGATGATGGTAAAGGATCAAAATGTAGGTGAATAGTCAGTATAGGGGAGCAACTTTAAGAGTGGAGCCCCCTTCTGGTGCATTCCCATGTAATATAGAAAAAACACAGTTTTCCTCCTCCTTTCCAAAAATTGAATCATGGCAACTAGTTACTCAGTCTACAACCGGATAGCTTTCTTCCATGCTGAGAATGATGGTCCATCCGATCAAACCAGATATACTGGCAAAGTGTCTGACGTCATCAGCAATCAACAGGAACTGTCGTAACTACCTTTGGTAGACAAATGTAGGTCAAATCACTCAGAAATCAATTGTGATTCAGTAAGCCCCGATAAGTTGACGATAAGAGACCTTTTCGGCAAGCCACTTTTTGCCAGCTTTTCAAACTCATGCTATTCTAGTAGCCACTATTAGCTTTCCTCTCAAAATCGTCCCGCCAGGAAAAGTTGGCAAGAAGGTGGTGAGAAGTTGACAATAAGCGGCGAGACGGGACTCAGAAAAAAAATGAATTTTTCCTGCATTGCATTGATGCCGGGAGACTCCGGAGCTAATACCCATTAATATCAGCACCGGAGACCCCTGGCATGAATCCCATGCAATAAAAATGCATTTACAGGCATTCATTACCTTAGCGGCTAACCGCTAGGCAATCAAGAGGTTAAGGAACAACAACAGCATTATTGGGGGCAGAGGCGGTGATTGAAGTGAGTACTTGGCCCTTCATTCAACCCCTCTGCCCCCAATAAATATTACAATATGTACTAACCACCAAAAGACAACCCACCCCCTGTGCCCCCACATAAAACCATAAAAAAAATGTAAACACAGGATTGATACCAGAGGCCGGCGGGGGTCCTCGGGTGGTCCCCGTGGGTGTTCATGGACCTCCATGTGGTCCTTGCATGTGTCTGGTGGTCCCCGGGTGGTCCCCACATGTGTCTGGGGGGCCCTCTGGTGGTTCCCATGGGTGTACAGGGATCTCGGGTGGTTCCTGTTAGTATCCAGTGGGTCTCTGGGGGTCCTCGGGTGGTCCCCGTGGGTCCCCACTGCCTGCAGTATTAATCCAGTTGCAAATTTTTTGAATGGCATACATTGCAATAAATACACCTTGCCCCCACCCCAACACATACAGTACAGTAATGGGCAAAATAACTATTATCCAGATATGGATGATAGCTCATTTGCCCATTATTAAATCAAACATTAGTCAGCCAGCAGAAATAAAGTAAATAAACCTTGCTACTTACCCCTAAATCATGAACGGCATCCTCATCAGCATACTGCAGGGCCATGTCCTCCATTTCCAGAAAGATTACAATAAATAATACAATCTTATGGCCCCTAACCACTTAATCACCTTGGCGGTTAATAACCACTACATTAATTAAGTGGTTATCCCACCCTCCATCACTACCCACCCTGGATTCCTAACCACCCACCCCGGGCCCACTATACCCATTGATTAGCATAGTGGTACATCATACCAATATAATATGGGCATGATAAGCCACTATAGCAGTCAACGGTCACCCTAATAAAACAGATGAAGGTTAAAAATACGCAATAAAAAAAAGATATACACAAGCACCTAACCACCCCAATTAAATAAATAAAAGCACTAGCCAACCAATCAATTAAATAAATAAAAGCACTAGCCAACAAATCAATTTAATAAATAAAAGCACTAACCAACAAAACAGTTAATGTATTTTTAATCCTAGCCAACAAAACAATTAATGAATTTAAACCAGTAGCCAACAAAATAAATAATTAATTTAAAACACTAACCAATCCTAAAATGTACTAAAAACAAGCCATCCAAATTCTGAACAATTGAATCCAAACAATAAAAACAAATAGAAAAAATTACAATAAATTCAAAACAAGCATTTCCCAATAAAAGCATTTGCAGTCCCTGTATTTATTTGTACCCTAAAGGGGCACAGATTAATATATTAGCACTCAATGTGCAATCACAAATATAAAAATAAATAAAAAACTGAAAAAAAAGACATTTACATACATTCAATATTTTTCTTACCTTTAGAATTGTTGACCCTCCAAATCCCGATGTTTCTGCAAGCTCTCGTACCACAACATCATCAAAATCAATCCAACAACATCCACCTTGAAGATCTGGAACAGGTATCAAAACTCTTCTCTTATCTTCTATTACCTTCTTCAATCTTCATCTGTCTTATTTTTCATGTACTTTTATTTATTTGTTTATTTAATTGGTTGGCTAGTGCTTTTATTTATTTAATTGGTTGGCTAGTGCTTTTATTTATTTAATTGGTGTGTAGCTTCTTGTGTATATCTTTTACTATTGTGTATTTTTGGCCTTCATGCTTTTTTATTTTAGGGTGACCATTGACTGCTATAGTGGCTCTCATGCCCATATTATAAGGGTATGATCTACCACTATGCCAATTAATGGGCACAGGGTGGGAATAGTGGTCCCAGCGGGGTGGGTGGTTGGCCTCCCGTTTGGGTAGCGGGGGAGGGAAGGGTTAAATGAGCTATTATCCATATCTGGATAAGTTATTTTGCCCATTACTGTACTGTATTTGTTGGAGTGGGTGTATGTATTTCAATGTATTGTACTTTTTTTTGGCCACAGGATTGGTACCGCAGGTCAGCGGGTACCCACAGGGACCACTTGAGGGCTCCCAGATACCCGCGGGCACCACCCAAGGATCCCTGGATACCCACGGCTTCTGGTATCAATCATGTGGTGGGTAGAGAAGGTGGGTATTAGTGTTTATTGTGGATAGCGGGGTGGGTGAAGGGGGTAATTGGTGGTTAGTAAGAGGGGTTAACCCCTTCCTTGCCTTTGCGGTTAGCTGCTAAGGTAATAAAGTGTCCTGTAAATGGATTAATGGGTATAAGCTCCGGAGATTCCCGGCATCAATCCTATGCAGAAAAAAAGCTTTTTTTTTTTCTAAGTTCTGTCTCGTCGCTTCTCAGCAGGTTCTCACCACATCCATGCCAACTTTTCCTGGCGTGAGGATTTTGGGAGAAACTCGCCATTCTAGAGCCGCGATAGGCCTCGATAACCTAATTCAAGAACTAGATTTGCATGCGTTTCAAAACCTGCCGATAAGTGGCAGCGATTTTTTTTTTTGAAGGCTTAAAATTTGGGCGATTAATTCTTTTATCGCCCACTTATCGATGCTTACAGAATCATAGTAGGCATTTTGGCTAAGTGCTCGATAAGTGGCTTATGACTGCTTAGAGCATAAGCCCCTTAATATCAATGTATTAAATTGTGTGCCGACACTTTTTGAGCAAACATGACTCCAATCCATCAATATTAATGGCATTTGCTATTGACAAGGTCTCGTTGGGGATCAGGGGTGGAGATTTGGAAAAATCACTCCTTAGAAAAAAATGCAGATGGATAACACAACGTGGATCATTGATGCCCCATGGCCTTAATGACTATATGGGGTATGCTATGTTCCTGTATATTCCATCAACATTCATAACACTGTATTAGATGATTTATTTGTATACATATATTCTTTCTTTCTGTTTTATATGTGGGGCATTTGCCTCTGATCAATTAGAGTCTATGTACATAGTGACTCTCATTACATCGGTTTCCCCTAACGCCTGGGGCTAGGTATTGTGTTGTCACATATGTCAGTAGCCTGGCAACTGGTTTACTAAACATACATTGTATATATTTATTTTTAAACAACTCTGTGTTCCTATCCAGTTGCAGGCATGCAGAACTGAGTGTAAGATCGATCAGCTGTGTCTATTTTTTGCTGCGCTGTAATTGGCTTAGTTCTGCACTTGACCGCTGACGTCACATCTGGCTTACTGTTTAAAAATCTCCCGCCACAACAGAGAATCACTCACGGAAGAAGCCTGCATTGGCAAAACGACCGTCTGGGTGTTTGTTCTTGCTGGGACCTGTACCTCCACTTCATTTCTTCACCTCCCCCTGCTAAGCGATGCACGAGTGGCTGCTTCTCCGATGATCACATCACAAGGAGCCCTGTGGATGCCTGAGAGTTCTCTATATCAGCTGACTGCTGCGTGACTCCATGGATGACCAATTTTGCTGAAAGTGCAAGTGCTCTTAAAAGAATCAAAGCGCATACTAGCACTCTGAGTTTGATTACCAGCACACCATCCGCTTCGCTGATACCATGAGGGATTACTTGGTATTTTATTTTTTATTTTGCCCAAGCCTGCAATATACTGTTCAGGACTCTTTCTCATTCCAAGTGGCAACTATTGTTGCAATTATGTTTCAGTACTTATACCCTGTACTGATACATATGTTTCTCTTTGCAACGATTCTGAACTCAATGTTCCCACGATCAATAAGAGATGGATAACCTATACCGTTATTCTTATAGTACTATCAATACTCATTGTGCATGATATTTGGCCCTGTTTATTCATTCGGCTGGGTTTCAGTTCTGTTCCATCTAGTACTGTGTACATTTATGTCCATTTTTGTGTCTTCACTAGACTGGCAATGGGAACAATTTTGATCCCACTTTCAAAAATCACTATCCAAACAGATAAAATTATGGACTAGAATCATAAATCTTCGATAGGGAGAAAAGCTACATGCCAAAAGATATAAGGTATTCTTAACAGGGAATTTCACTAATGGGTTAATGCATATTTTAATGTCTGAAGTAATTTTTCTCCAAATTATCTGGTGATTTCCAGTTACCACCAAACATTTGCGCAAATTGTTATCAGGCTGGTATTAAGCCTAGCACGTCTATGTATAGAAAAGCCATTATGTACATATAGGCAAGATTATCTAAACAATCTGAGATAAATTATACAAATATTTTACCTAAACATTTACCAAATTTATACTATTATACTATAGTAACACCTTAGTAGCCCAAGTGGCTAACTAACCTTGTGGAACACATGATCAGCTGGCCACTAAAATCCACAATCTACCAAGGAATTAATATATTCCTAACACTACACTACAGATGCAGCCCGATTGTTTGTCGCGTAGTCGGCACGGAATCCGCCAATGGCACAGTCCTGGCAACAGAGTGCTCGCGGATTCCCCGTGACCAGACAAATAGCCCATCAGAATTATCACTATGGGGGTCCCTGCTCCTGAATGGGACACCCGCTGTGTGACTCCTACCGGGCTGCATCAGTCTGGAAGAGATGAGCAGTGAGAGTAGACAGAATCAGTAACTCTCTCTGCACACCTCTAACAGGCAATCACATGTCTTTTATTTTAGTTTATTAACATATTATTGATGCAGGGGTCTCCAGAGCTGAACCACATTCATTTCAGCCACTGGGACTCCCTTCTTCCCGTGTTACAGGCCCCAGTAGGAGGTGCCGGTATCTCCGCCATTTTTAAATGTCCCAGTCACGTGACGCGGGAGAATTAAACATGCAGGGAGATACCTGTACCCCATACCGGGACCTGTATCTTGGGAAGCAGGTTGTCCCCGGGGCTGAAATTAATGCAGTTCAGCTTAGAGACCCACTGCTTCAAATGAAGTAATTAAAATAAAAGCAGCTTCATTACCTTAGCGGCTAATTACCTTAGCGATTGTAACTGTTGTTAACCCCTCCCACAACCCTCCCGGTGGGTCTAATCACCATCGCCAGGGCAACTACAGTACACCCTTCACCCACCCCATTAAAACACCAGTAACCCCTTAATTACCTTAGCAGTATTAACTGCTAAGGTAATTACGGAATTACTGTTTTTTTAATTGTTGGGCATTGGCCCTTATATGTTCGTCAGAAGAGGAGGAGGCCTTCATTCTGGCAGGGGTAAGAAAAACATTTATTAATTTAATGCGTTATGTATTTTACCTTCGACTATTTTGACCTTGGCCCTTTGCAGATGCACTTACCAGAACACCTTCCTATTGTCTCTGTATGTTCTTCCTACTTCCTACTTAGATGGTAAGCTCTTGGGGCAGGGATTCAATTTCCTAATGTTGCTTTTATATCTTAAGCACTTATTCCCATTATGCGTTATATCATTATGTCACGTGTGTTACTGCTATGAAGCGCTACGTACATAGGTGGCGCTATTTATAAAGGTATACATAAATACATACATACATACAGTAGATTACCCTATAGTAGAACAATGTTATACCCCCCCCCCACAGTAGATTACCCTATAGTAGAACAATCTTATACCTCCCCTCCCCCCATAGCATCGGGAGCAGTAATTAACAAGTATACCTGTAAGTTCATGTTTATTTTATCAGTTGCGTTATTGCCACACAGCTAACCTATGGAGTTCAGTGATTGCCAGTCTAGGTGTCAAAGAGTGACACTGCTTAGTAAATATAACATTGTATACAGTATTTCACATGAATGAGCTGCGAGTAGTCTTTCAGCCTAGACAATGTGTTATATGGCAGAAGGCTTAATAAATATGGTGCTCAATCTATAAAGAAAATTCAACAGGACTGAAAAAGATCAATCTAAGTGACAATGACAACACAAAACAGCCACATCGGCGATAAGTTATAACTTCACAGTTTGTGTTTAGGTTGTTCGGCTGGAGTGTCAGAAGAATAACGTCAGTTTATTCTTAAAACAAAAGCAACAATAACATTCTCTAAAACTGTCCATTCAAGGCTTACATTAAAAAATGATGGATAATTATAGTAAAAAGTAGCAGCTGGTCAACAATTTGTATTTACTTTGAATGCATTTTTTATTTATGCACTTATCACTGAAAGGTGTGGGAGGTCTTGTAATACAAGTCTAAATATGGTAAATCACCACAGAATGGAAAAAACAAGAAACATTTGAAAACTTGGATAAGACCAGACTGGAGAAGAATTATCATAATATTTTACAATTTACTAAACATGTGCCTTATGTTGTAGTTTTATCATGTGTTGTGCCCAATTCCTGAATACACAGTGCTTTAGAAACTAGTGCTAATAAACTTGAACACTTTTTACATATTCTTCTTCCACTTATGGTTTCCTTTTTCATCACTCAAATATTACACACATGCAGTAGGCCTTGAGTCATCAAACTGATAGGGAAAAATCGGTAATAATGCTAAAAAATATGCATAGTATTATGAGAATTCAGAGCTTGTGTTGAAAATACTCAAGAAAGTAATTCAGCAATGGAGTGGCCATATGGGGAAAAGGCAAGGGGCTTTAAGGGGACCGAGCCTGAATCTTTGTCAGGAGTAAGTCTGCGGACCGCTAGAGCTGAGCGGGTGGTGCTTGGCGAGGTGACTTATATATATATGCAAGTCCCCGCTCACGTGATGCACACGCAGGTATTCGCGTGCACACACGCGATGCGCTTAGGTAAATAAAAATGTTATACTTTCCCGCTCGCTCAATATTCGGCAATGACGCCGACCTCCCCCCGCACGCGAGCAGATGCAGGACACCCGCCACGCATTCTTTCAGCGCCAGCGCACCCAGTGCTAGCGGGGCCACAGCATAAGAAGGATGGGGTTGTGCCGGCTTCTGCTAGTGGTATTGACATTGGGTTGGATATCATCATTACATGAGATGTTGTGGTCATGAATATTAGGATTTGGGCATGGTTCCTATGACCTACTTTGCAGTGATTGGACATGTGGCACAATGGTGGGTGCATTGTATAAGATGGAAGTTATTTGGTCAGTGGATAACTGTTGGTAATTTCGGAGGACAAGGATCACCTTTAGTGCTGATATTTGCCTTGCTCTGTTAATGCGACAGTGCAAGTTTTTATGTGTTATGTAGAAAGCAGTGACGGGGATGTAAGCAACAAGGCTAATTTGAGCCTTAAAATAGCCCTGTTTGTGGTGGCAGCTTTGGAGACTGTTTGGGTGATGATAATCTGCCACAAGGACTCTGATTAATGTTTGACCCGGAACCAGGTCTTAAGTGGGAAGGGGTCTTTGGGCATTGCAGGGGCCAGTGTGAAGGGCGGCAAGAGGCGGAAGAAGTTGGCTGCATGGGAGTAAGATATCTGCTTAAGGACACGCTGGCAGGGTGGAGTGTGGAAAGCAGTTTCCATTTGTTATAAACAAATTGTTGTTTATAAATAAATCTGCGGCCCAATTTTACCTCCATTTTTGAGTTAGTGGTGTTTTGGGGGATTATGTTTGTAGAGGTAGCAGGGTATGTGGGATTGCTGGATACGGAAAAAGGTCACAGATGTGGCCTGAAAGAGTCCTATGTGCACTCACTATTATCATATATGATTGGCTAGGAATGATTCAATCCTTGGGGTTTCCCCCATAGCCATACATAAAATACTTAAAATCTTTTATTAAACACATCTATTACATATTAAGCAAAATAATAAGACAACCACTATGTGACTAAAATGGGGAGGGAAGGGTGGGGGGTGGCAGCAGGAAAAGGGGGAGAAAAATAGTATAGGTATATTTACCAGTGTGATGTGGACCTGATTGCTTCAAGGTGAAGTATACCAGGAAAACGTCTCCAAAATATCAGTTATGGAGTGTGTGAATCCTACTCGTATCAGGTTAGTACATTGCCCATAGGCTAATCAATTTCTAGGTAATGCTCCTAATGTAAACCATTATCAACATCAATGAACAATTATCATTAGAGTTATCAACACTCTATATTCCTTAAATACACTTGGTATATCTGGTATTTGTGTAGCTAAAAAAATACAAAATAAGTATAGTATTGGCTATGGATGAGCACTATATTTATACTGATCACACAGTGTTATGCCTGTTATGCCTGCATGTAAGTATCCTACAGCTTTAGGGCGTCAATAGTGCTTATAAACCTATAGCTCATGCTCCGTAATGCCCACGATATATTATCTGGGTACTCCTATCAATAAAATACTACACGATTGGGTGTTTCTATGTTTAAGCTATACCGCTCATGGGAGACATACAACCTGGTTATCCTGAGTAGCTAGGGACTGCAGTCTCATACCACACATTACCCCCGCTTCCGTGGTCACTGATGACATCAGACCATCGACGTCATCACGTACCACGTACCGACGTACGTTTCTCGCCAATGGCGCTTCGTCAGGGTATGGGAGTGGTTATGGAGATTGTCTCTCCTTCTATTTATGCGGAAGATCAGGGGCGGAACGCCCTGTGTGGACCTATCAACGCACGAAAGGTAGGAGTTGAAGGTGATCGCGTGTTTCTGTTAACCCTGTACGGGCTGTTTGAACACACTATGTGACACGCTGTATTCATGTGTTGCTCTATGCAACTTTAATAAAAGCTGAAATATGAGTATTTAAATAATCTCATAACAACAGGATTGGTTTAATCACCACCTGGTGGCATCGTAGAGTTAAGTGGTCCAAGTGATGAGTATTAAAAATAATAATATAAACATGATCCGTGAGGTAACAGGTAATGGAAAGATGGTTGCATCGGGAGACTACATGTATTGCCCACATCTGATAAACAGTTATTGTCGTATATGCGATCAACACAGCACATGTGGCCCCTGGTCTACATATCCTCATATTTGACACATCCTGTTATAGTGACTGAGTAGAATATTGCTTCTATTTGTCAGTTGTGTAGGAGTATGAGGACAGTTAGGTGACCGCCCCTAGTAGTCAATACGGTCACGGGAGTTGAAGACTCCGCTGTATACTGTATACCCCGGGTGTACACCTGTGATCTAAAACCTATCCACATATGTTAAAGGGATAGTGTCGTATGCACCATTAACACTATACATCTGACTCCTGGTCTATAGATCTTTATATTTACCACATACTGTTGTGGTGACCGGATAGAATATTTCTTGTCAGTTATGTAGGAGTGTGAGGACAATTAAGTGACCGCCTCTAATAGTCAATACGGTCACAGGGAGTTGAAGACTCCACTATATACCATATGCCCCTGCTGTATCCATTTGGTTAAAAACCATCAGTAAGGTAACCAGAGTGCTGTAACCCAAATAATAATCCTGGTGCAACCATCTGTATGTTTCCTTGTAGGGAGGTTAATAAATGAAACAAGTGTTGTGTGCTCCCACTGTTCCAAGCAAGGCAATGTGATGGTCTAGAGAAATGAAGAGTAGATATATCCTTCATTCATACCACAGCTCAATGGTATGAATGAAGGATATATCTACTCTTCATTTCTCTAGACCATCACATTGCCTTGCTTGGAATAGTGGGAGCACACAACACTTGTTTCATTTATTAACCTCCCTACAAGGAAACATACAGATGGTTGCACCAGGATTATTATTTGGGTTACAGCACTCTGGTTACCTTACTGATGGTTTTTAACCAGATGGATACAGCAGGGGCATATGGTATATAGTGGAGTCTTCAACTCCCTGTGACCGTATTGACTATTAGAGGCAGTCACTTAATTGTCCTCACACTCCTACATAACTGACAAGAAATATTCTATCCGGTCACCACAACAGTATGTGGTAAATATAAAGATCTATAGACCAGGAGTCAGATGTATAGTGTTAATGGTGCATACGACACTATCCCTTTAACATATGTGGATAGGTTTTAGATCACAGGTGTACACCCGGGGTATACAGTATACAGCGGTGTCTTCAACTCCCGTGACCGTATTGACTACTAGGGGCGGTCACCTAACTGTCCTCATACTCCTACACAACTGACAAATAGAAGCAATATTCTACTCAGTCACTATAACAGGATGTGTCAAATATGAGGATATGTAGACCAGGGGCCACATGTGCTGTGTTGATCGCGTATACGACAATAACTGTTTATCAGATGTGGGCAATACATGTAGTCTCCCGATGCAACCATCTTTCCATTACCTGTTACCTCACGGATCATGTTTTTATCATTATTTTTAATACTCCTCACTTGTACCACTTCATTCTACGATGCCACCAGGTGGTGCTTAAACCAATCCTGTTGTTATGAGATTATTTAAATACTCATATTTCTCCTTTTAATAAAGTTGCATAGAGCAACACATGAATACAGCGTGTCACATAGTGTTTTCAAACAGCCCGTACAGGGTTAACAGAAACACGCGATCACCTTCAACTCCTACCTTTCGTGCGTTGATAGGTCCACACAGAGCGTTCCGCCCCTGATCTTCCGCATAAATAGAAGGAGAGACAATCTCCATAACCACTCCCAACCCTGACGAAGCGCCATTGGCGTGAAACGTACGTCGGTACGTGGTACGTGATGACGTCGATGGTCTGATGTCATCAGTGAGCGCGGAAGCGGGGGTAATGTGTGGTATGAGACTGCAGTCCCTAGCTACTCGGGACAACCAGGTTGTATGTCTCCCGTGAGCGGTATAGCTTAAACACAAAAACACCCAATCGTGTAGTATTTTATTGACAGGAGTACCCAGATAATATATCGTGGGCATTACGGAGCATGAGCTATAGGTTTATAAGCACTATTGACACCCTAAAGCTGTAGGATACTTACATGCAGGCATAACAGGCATAACATTGTGTGATCAGTATAAATATAGTGCTCATCCATAGCAAATACTATACTTATTTTGTTTTTTTTAGCTACACAAATACCAGATATACCAAGGGTATTTAAGGAATATAGAGTGTTGATTACTCACGTGATGGTTTACATTAGGAGCATTACCTAGAAATTGATTAGCCTATGGGCAATGTACTAACCTGATACGAGTAGGATTCACACACTCCATAACTGATATTTTGGAGACGTTTTCCTGGTATACTTCACTTTGAAGCAATCAGGTCCACACCACACTGGTAAATATACCTATACTATTTTTCTCCCCCTTTTCCTGCTGCCACCCCCCAACCTTCCCTCCCCGTTTTAGCCACATAGTGGTTGTCTTATTATTTTGCTTAATATGTAATAGATGTGTTTAATAAAAGATTTTAAGTATTTTAGGCATGGCTATGGGGGAAACCCAAGGATTGAATCATTCCTAGCCAATCATATATGATAATAGTGAGTGCACATAGGACTCTTTCAGGCCACATCTGTGACCTTTTTCCGTATCCAGTTATACCACATTCCCGTATGCACCCTATTTCCCTTACACATATACCCACAAATTGCCGGAGAGCGGTAGACATCCTTTCCTGTTTACAATATATGTGGAATTGCTCCATGTCTCCTAAATCAAGGAGCCTTGACCTGTAAGGGAAGGGGCAGCATGACCACCAATCCCAGATCATGCTATTAACCCTTTCTCCCCATTCCAAGGGGCAGTTGTTGTAGCTAGGGGTTAAAGTTTAGTGGAAGTGGTTGAGCTGGATGTGGTAATGTGGGAAAACACCAGGAGAAAGCAAACTGCCCGACCTCCATTCATTTTTTAATTTGAATTTCAGAGGGTCAGTCTCAAAAATGGCGATTCATCATTTTCAGACATTTTTTTTTTAAGAATCCTTCCGCAGATTGGATCCTTAAAATCCATCAACGGATTATGGAATCAACGGATTATGGAATCAACGGATTATGGAATCAGCGGATTACGGAATCAGCGAATGGATTGTTAAAATCCACCAGCGGATTGTATCCATTGGCGGTTTTTTATTAATCCGTGTGGTTGAAATGGAACAATCTGTCCACGGATTTTACACCGCTTAATGGATTTTGAATGGCAAATACAGAAAAATTTGGGAAACGTACTTGGACTGGTTTGCCCATCTCTACCGGTGGGGAAACAGAAAAAGAAGAAATAACCCCCAAATATTTCCAACAAGGTTGACACTGAAGATACACTGTATAGACATAGGGCCATATTTAATGAGCAAAGTTGATGGTGCATGGTTTGCATGGCTTCTTGTGACTGTAAAGTTAATTCTGGCATATACCCAGGATCACTGAGAATAGAAAACAAAAGGACATGTATTACTTTTTGAGATATCTTTTTGTGTTCATGAAGCAATCTTTGTGCAAATGTTAATATTTTAATAATAGTAATTACAAGGTGTCAGTGTCAAGGGATATTAGCAATGGAAATTATTAGCGAGATCCCACTGATATGTCAAATGTTCACAAGACCAACAATCTGTGTTATTGTTGCGCTTGAATGATTCTTGCAGGAAAAACACATACATAGATTCTGAGTTTGAACATAAGCATTGAAAGCAATAGCATTCTTGTCTTCAATAACACTGATTAACAACCTCTGAGTGTTGGTAGCTGAATACTAACCGTTTATTTTTAACATTTGTATTTCAATTACTTAGCCTTTGAATGTGAAGAGCCGCCAAGTGGCGTTAGTGATCCACCTACATGACTCATACTTTATACTTTAATAGATTATGTGCCTTATAATATAAACAAAGTGAAAGTACCTGTTGAAATTAACTAATTGTTTGTGTAGTGTGAGTGCCCAGCTGAAACCCCAAAGTCTGTTTAAAGTGGATAAGGGATTTGTCAAATAAATTCAAATGTGTCCTTTTGACATTTAGCATGTTGAAGCTGGACATGAGGCATTCAGAAAGAAAGGTATCTCAGTTAATAAATAGTTCATTTCTGGAATAGCTCATGTAAATTAAATAAAGTCTGACTATCTGGGGAATTTCTTTCCACTGGCAGGTGAACAGCATATAAGATGCCAGTTGGTTATTGGCCATGAAAAAGTTTAAAAGCAACAGCCACCTGTCTCAGGTGTGTTAAAATATCACATAGGCTTCAGTCCAACAACATTTACACACTGGAGAGTAATACAGAAATGTGTTCTCTAAAATAATTTATTACTGTCACAGGGAATAAAATGAAAGCTAATTCGTCCTTTGAGAAACCATTTTTTGTAATAAAGCATGAATAGTCATCTGTTTTTGTTTTCTATTCCAGTGGCCAACAGCCAACCATTTTATTGATTTTTCTCTCTTTTTGCCTTCTGTAGTGTTTTTCAGATCACTGCTGTATTTACTGCACCTATTTCATCATCTTCAGGCCTGCCAAACCGTGCTATTCCGATGAGCTACATTGATTTATTTACCAGATTTCCTTGTTTCATTGAACAAAGATTGTATCAATACTCATGTTAATGATGATCACATTTCAATAAAAGAGAATTCTAAAATGGTTTAAACAATGCATTATCACTTCTGACTAATTTTCTGAGTGCAACAGTGATATACTGTATATGTTTTGTCAACAAAGTGTCTAGCAATAAGTGAAAGGCAAGTACTCAACATTTACAGACATATTCAATGGACATTCAAAGCTAACTAGACCCATCTAATAACATTTGGACTCACAATATAATACACAAATGTTGTTGAGCACTATGAAATATTATCCATTAAGCCTGGAATACAAATAGACAATTCTTCCACACAAGAGTCCATAGAAAAAGCAGACGTTTTTTAAAATATAATATTTAAATTTATATTTTCAGAATATTACCAAAACAAAATTCGCAGTTTATCAATATTATATATGGTAATATAAGAACAGGAGACCAAAGGTAATCAAAATTTCCATATTAACTGACTTAATTTTATGCCTACATAGAGAATGTAATTGGATCCAATATGTTTCTACAAGACATCACAATTAGTAGTACAGTTAAAATATTATTTATATTAGTTTAGATGTTTAATCAATTTACAGTAGTCAGTCATCAACTATTAAATGAAATATCCCTGTATGATATCTGGGGCTTACTAGCAATTGTTTTGCTGGGGGGCAATTCAGCCAGCTCTGTAAGTGGCTCAGAAACACCATACACACACACAGAGCAGCTTCTTGCACTAAATTCCCAGATATATGCGTGTGTGTGTGTGTCTGTGTGTGTGTGTATGTGTGTGTGTGTGGGTGTGTGTGTATGATACAATGAAGTTTAACATCTAAGCATATTAATTTAGTCTACTTTACTTCAAAAAGACCAAACTTGTAATAGTTATTTTTTATTACATGCGTTTGGAAGGTAGCACCTGATATATTTGTGTGTGTACGTGTGTGTGTGTCTCTCTCTCAGGCCCGGGACATAGAGGGGTGGGGAGAGCGGAGGCGCGCTAACGCTGAGGCTCGCCTGCTTCAGTCAGCGCGATTGCACAGACTTGCAGGCGAGCCCGCGTGCGCGAAGGGAGCCAGGGGGGAGGTGGTTGAAGGCGGGGCAGTGACATCGCTGGGCCAATCGCCCGCGACGCACTGACATCAATGTGACGGCGCCATGACATTGATGCTGCTGTGCTGTGATTGGAGGTTTTCAGCCGACAGCGCGCTGAAAAACAGCTTGGCGCTTGGCTGAAACCACCATCTCGTCAGCACGCCTGCGGACGCTCGCGTGAAGACCCTCTCAAGGCATCCTCATTGAGGATGCAAGGGCTCAGCACGGAGCGTCCGCACGCCTCAGCACGGCCTGTCCGTCTATGGACTCGGCCTCATCCTTTGACCAGAAAAGATTTGGTGATGACTATAGCAGAGCACAGTAAATTAATACATTTAGGCAGGGGAAGAAGTGGCTCAGTGAGTAAGAACACTGACTGAAAAAAAATAACACTGAGTTTTAAGCAGCTTTTAAGGATTTGCCATTTTTTGGCCAATCGTACGAGTTTTTGTCTCTGTTTATGGGTGATAAAAAGGCATTATAGCGCCATACTGCACTGTTATCACTACTTTGTGAATAGCAGAGTAGGCAGTATCACGCTATAAAGGCATTTATCACACTTTAAACCACGTATCACTGCTTTGTGAATAGGCCCTTGACTCTTTAAAACAATAACACTGCTTTTTAAGCAGCAGAGCCTGATTCAAATCCCATTGTCCGCTCCTTGTGACCTTGGGCAAGTAACTTTATCTCCCTGTGCTTCAGGCACCAAAAATCATAGATTATGTCTGTTCTAACTATTGTACAGCGCCCAGGATAAGGGCACTATATACAGATGCAGCCACCAGTATCCGATCACTTGCCTGGGTAAAAACTAAGGCATCTAACAGTAATGCCTCAACATTTCTGTGATATTCCTAATGGCCCATCAGATTAACACAGCAGGGGTCCCTGCAGTCCCATTCAGTTTGAATGGGACTGCAGGGACCCCCCATTGTGTAAATCCGATGGGCCATTAGGAATCTCACAGAAATGTTGAGGCATGTTGAGGCATTTACTGTGAGATTGCCCCAGATATTCCAAGTCAAGTGATCTAATACTGGTGGCTGCATCTGTAAATGTTCAAATAAATACAGTAAATTGTGGGCTCTTTGGCATTGAAAGGATTAACTTTGAGCTCAGATTGCAGCTTGTCAGATATGCTTATGTAGCCAAGGCTGGTTCTGGCTACACATCTGCCTTCTCTAACACATAAATCCTGGTAGATGCAGGCAGTGTTTGGCCCATCTTGGGTTTACCTGTCCCCTCTGCAGCTTCCTTGAGTGGCAGGAGTAGAGGTAGGACTTGGTCTGTGTGTTGCCCAATCGTGGGTGCAGACCTTGTGCCCTCCCCTTCTGCTCTAAGGAAGAGGCATACCTAAATTGTAGTTAGTCTAGTTTTCCCCAGTGTCTTGAGTGGGTGTGCAGCTCTGACTCTGAATACTGGGAGTTGTAAGCTGTGTCTCACCCTGCGGGGTGAGACTGTGTGAGCAGTCCAACTAGTGGACTGTGAGAAGGCCCAAAGCCATATCTTATACAGAGACCATTCAGAGGCCTGGGATCAGAACTGTATTCGCTGTATGACCTGATGTATGCAGTGGATGCCAAATAAAGATATCTCTGTTCAATATACTCCTGGCCTGAGCTTGCAGTCAATAAGGGGGAGTATGCACTGGTTCTGTCATGAGGACTGCCTCCAGCACTCCTGGAGCCTGCAGCGGACAGAGAAAGAACTAAGCATCCTACCACAAAAGCCTTTCCTGTTGTCCCCACATCATCGCGAACAGGTACTATGCACCAGACATCGGTTGCAAGGGCAGATCTTCCAGAGCGTGAGGGGGGCATGTGGGGGGGTGCGGGGGGAAGCAGCGCTACACTTAAAACAAAATAAATCACACACCTGTATATACATATCTAAATACATATACCCAGCTCAAACAGTTTGACCTGCATGGGTCAAGAAAGTAGTTAAATGTTGCACCCCGAATACACCCGAATCTTCAACACCTCCTGTGGTTGGAAGCTACAATTGCCACAGCATAGACACAATGCTGTCAACATGATCTATGAAAGAAACGCACCAACCCAGAGAGCATTGCCCCTCCATCTCCCCCCCCCCCCACTTAGTCAGTTCACCCCGGCTGTAAACAAAAATCAGAAGGGAATGAAGTCACAGCATGCAAACGATCGCACAGCAATTTGTAGAAATGAGAAAAATCTGAATAAAATCATTTTTTATATCATGGTGAGCTACAAAAAAAGGGCAAAAAAGTAATCCTACGCGTTTCGCACCAGACTGCACTTTCTCAGCACCCCTGCTGTAGAACACATTGCATGTTTTTAATCCATGTGGCACAGATGCCAGCAAATAAGAAAACAATTGAGAACTTACGTTTAGATACATTTTTTGGAGCTCACCTCAAGTATGTGCAGTTTCAAATGTAAAAGAGGCAATTAAATTGCGATTTAAAGTCACATTTGCAAAGCCGTGCTACTCCATTAAACACCTTCCAGCATGGCTTAGTAAATATTGCCCCTTTATTCCCATAAGCTCCAAGGGTTCACTTTTAGTCTAGGAGTTGTCTTGGTGAAACACTGCTTAGTAAATAAGTCAATTTACAGTCCATTCACTTGAATAGGCCATAGTGTATTTTCTAACAGAGATTGGGCCTTAAGGAGTAGCGCTTCTTAGCTAATATGGCCCTCAGGCTTTTTAGGCCTGACTTTATTTTGAGTTACCACGAAAAAAAAATTCAGATAATTTAATATCTGCACATTTCTAAGGCGGAATAAAAGTAAATTTCTTACCTTTGGTTTAAGTATGGTCCATTGCTTAGTACTGTAAAAAAAAATCTAGATACATATTGAGCTTATGCATCTTTCCAGAAGCAATGAGTGCACTTGATTTTATTTAATGCAACACAAGTGTTTACATTTCTTTTTTTATATTGTGTTTTTCATTACTGTCATATAATTAGGAAATGCATTTTTTGTAGAGAGAAAATAGAATGCTATCGAAGACTATAAAACAAACTGCCAAGACTTCAAAAAGACTGAGACTGTAGGGTCTGATTCAATAATGTCCGAAATGGCTCATCGCAACACAATCAGACAAATCCTTCCGGTTTAGTCAATAGCAAACTTTGCTCAATCACAATGCAATTAACTGCTTAGAACAATGTTGTATAAGGCCCTAATGGTTGGCCTAACGCAGGTCATAGTAACTGGCAATGAATAGTAACTTGTCAGAAATTGTCTGCCATAAAGATGATTCTTGTTTAAAAAAAAAATTCACTTAGAGACAAATGCCTCGGGGCTTCTGGACGAAGATACATACAAAAGCAACATAAACTGTATTTGTTGAATAAAACCAAACTGTGATCAGAATAGCCATTTACATTATTTTAAAAGACTTACCAAGATTTTGTTTTGGTTAGAGGCCCCTTTATTTTTAACCATGCAGCCAATCTAGCAAATAATGACTTAAATGCCAGTTACCAAGTTTGCTTCCTCTATAGTTACAGGCACACATGACTATTAGGGCCAGGATCCTCCCCAAATAAATAATGTTTAATTGTTTATGTAGCCCGGTCCTCCCCTTAGCTCTCCTCACCTCCACTGCATGCGGGTAGCCGGTAAGGGTGCCGCCATTTTGTTTGTGCGCTGGTATGCACAGGAAAGGTTCGCACATGCAAAGGTTCCAGCAGCTCCAGGGGCTGCACGACACATGATACAGTACAGCCAATAGGGCTGCTAGAATCTCCTGAGGGGAGATTGGAACTTTGGGTGTGCTTGAAGTTTGAGCTGACAATTAGGAGAGTGGCAGTTGGAGCTAGGACAAGGAAGGAGTAAGTTATACAGTATGTGCAGATGTCCATGGCATCTGCACTAGGCCAGATACCCCCTATTATGCCCCAGCTAGGCCCCGACTCCCACATTGTTTGTGGCTGCGATAGGGACTTGCCCTTCAGATAGGGACCCTGCCCTGCTTAGCAATATTAGTTTTAGGGACACAGGGAGACGCCGCACGGTGGCTGCGGCCTGTGGTCCAGGACACAGATCACCCTACATTAATAAAGACATTGTTTACAGTGGTACAATCCATGAGGGACCCACCCAAAGTAGAGGTGGAGGCATTACAGTATCAGCATTGGATCCGTGGATCCCAGCATCGTGGCATCAGCGCGCCCGGGTGTGGCATCAACCGGCAGGTACCCAACGCATCAGTGCACCAACTCAAACACTAAAGTGGGGTAGCGCTGTCACACACACCTTGGGTGGGGGAGCAGAGCATTGGAGGGTACGGCCGTGCGTGTCTTGGTTGGTGATATACATATATATCCTAGGTTATTTATGTTCAGTAAAACTGTTATCTTTCATAAGTGTGTGTTTTATTGTATGCATGTCCTGTGGTGGGTTATTCTACATCATAGAATCCTGTACTGGTGGAGGCACTACCAACCGAACATCGACTCAGGTATACCCCAGGTTCCCAGTAGCGGAGACTCAGATCTCCTGTGCACCACAGGTATTGCACCATATACACACCGTAGACACACATCTCTCAGAGGGTGGGGAAAGTGCGCTACATTAAAAAAATATATATATATTTATGTCTATATTATATATTTATATAGCCAATAAAGAATATCACTTGTGAGCACATTTACATGTCCTGGACAGGTGTGCAACCCTGCCTTTCAACCATTATCACCCCACATACAGTGCTTCCACTGCAGCAAGGGATTCTGGGAAACAACAGGCAAATGTGCACACAATGTGTCACCTTTTGCCTGAAAAGCCATTTACATGGAGCCATATAAGCAAATGCAACACTGTTCACACAGCTTTTAAGCACTATATATATAATTATTAAATTAGGTGTATAGTTGCAACATTGTAGTCTATCCCAACGTTTTTACAGTATACTAAAGTAGCTGTATTTTTAGTAGAACCACTGATTTTGCTAAATAAATAGTCTGTTATGCTAGGCATATCACTGATCAAATCTTCCTTTGTCGAATGTGGATTTTTTTCACTAGAAAGAAGCACATCAAATAACATAGACACATTAGCCGGCCTAGGTTTCACCAAGCTGCAATGAGGGGTACTGCACCCTGATCAAGTGTCAATTGCAGCATATTGAGCATCATAGCATAGTGAACCCCGGACATTGAGGAATATTTACTAGATGGTACTAAGCCATGAGGCACCTCTTGGCCCATTAATATAAATGACACATAAGGTGCCTTAAGGTGTTCCATAGTTTAGTAAATCTGGCCTATTGTCTCATCTCTAAAAGTAACACCCTTTAGTTAATACAGACTAGGGATTGACTTGTTTGTTATGATGAGACTCTTTTATTTTGTATACAATTCAAACCAGTAATCAGTAAATATGCTATTCATTAAAAGGCACAACCGGAAAAGTAGACAGTGATAGCAATTGTTCTGTTTTGTATGCTTTTTATAAGTTAAGTAAATACGGTTTGCTACTAAAGAAAAGAATGATCCTTGAAAAAAGTCCAAGGATCCAAAGAAATTATACATGCTTTTGTTACAAGTTAAATAAGCAAAAATGAGCACAAAGACTCCAACAAAAAATAATAATTTGTAAATGCTTGAAATCATCCAACAGTTTTTCTTTTATTCTATACAGTTTCCAAAGCCATATTGTGATAAAATATTCTTGTAAGCCATTCTTGTATATTTTTAATTTCTGGCAAAGCATTACCTCTGCACTTGTTCTGTGTAGAATAATGTAGCAGGGACAGTGAATCCCTGGCTTGCATGATCAAATTGCATTGGGATCAATATACATTCAATATAAGAAAGACACCATATGACAATTCAAATTAGATTGACCTATTAGTTATTTCTCCAACCTTCAAAAATACCTAATGATCCTTAAGTTATTGCTACTAAAGCAGGAGTATATTTTTTTAAGTTTTGAACCCACATATATTATATAAACATTATATTATACAAATAATTAATTATTATTGAAGCACATGACTGAAATGTTTATAAACAATTATATATATACATATGTAGTAACAATTACACTCTACGTGACCGCATCGCTGCTACAGCTCTCACGGCCGGGAGGGAAGTAAGTTTCCCAGAAGGATTAATGCAGCAGGGGTCCCTGCTTCTGAATGGGATTCCTGCATCATTAATCCTACCGGGCCAACAGTCTATAAGAACTTTACAGAGAGAAGCAGTCTCTCTCTATGTCTCCCAGAGCAGCTATTACAGCAGTTCTCGTGCTTTTTATTATTAGTTTTTACATAGGTTTGTAGCATGGGGTCTCCAGAGCGGAACCCCATTAATTTCAGGTCTGGGGACCCTCCTACTTCCCAAGGTTCAGACCTCTATAGGAGATGACGGTATCTCCTGCAATTTTAAACCTCCCACATCACGCCCCATGTAAATGAGACATTTAAACAGCGCAGAGATATCAGCATCCCCTACAGAGGTCTGAAACTCAATATGCAGAGCTCCCCGGAGCTGAAATTAATAGGGTTCAGCTCAAGAGACGCCCTGCTTATAACCTATGTAAAAAATAATAATTAAAAAAGCTTAATTACCTTAGTAGTTAACCGCTATGGTAATGAAGGGGCTAGCCATCCTTCTACCCACCGCACATCCCCAAAAAAACATTACCCTCCCCCTCCTCTAAACTAATGGCAAATATCCCTATTAGCCAAATATGACTAATAGTGATTTGGGGCATTAAACAAAATAAAATACACATATTTACCACAAAAAAAAGAGAAAGCTAAAAATACATTTTAAATATAAAATAATTGATTGTCACTGTGGACAACTAGGCCCTCTCAATTGAGAGCCTAGATAGCCACAGCGGCAATCAATATTAAGCTATAATTGTAAAAAAACAAACAAAAAAAACAATAGTAATAAACATAAACCTCTTTCATTACCTTAGTGGCTGAAAGCTAATGTAATGAAGGGGTTAAACCCTCCCTCTTTCCTATCACCAACAACCCCCCCCCCTCCCCACAACACAAACAGTAATGGGCAATAGCCTTATTATTAGAATAATCTGACTAATAGCATTTTTGTGTCCATTCCAAAGCATACAAAATATATATTATAAAATACAATAGGGACGTTGGTAACCACATTGGCTATGAATGGATACTCTCTAGTAAATAAGAGTAGGACTTATCCCTGCCAGGATGAAGGCCGTCCTTCTCCTCCATGTCCTCATTGGCATCAATATCCAATAAAGGGCAGATGCCCAACCATTAAAATACCACCTATTAGTAACTGCTATGGTAATGAAGGGGTTAATCGCTCCCGCATCCCCCCACTCCCCCACCCCACCCCCCGGAAGGCCTAGCCACCCACTCTGGAGCATGTACTCCCTTTACACTAAGCAAAACACCCCCTCCTACAACCACTACACCCAGTAACCCGGCTAATAGCGCTTTTTCCCATTCCAAAGACTAAAACATTAATTACAATCGGCCCCTTTTGTATTATTTTCCAGAATGCTCTAGCCTTCATCCCGGATGGGACAAGTAACCAAACTTGATTACCAGTTTACATTGGTTGCCAATGTGGTTATGTAAGCTCCCAATAAGAAGAAAAAATAACAATACAAGTGCGCAACTAAAATGAATTAATAATTGTGATATAATAGTGATTAAATATTACCACTAAAAAAACAAAAGTGAATATCGTAATATTGTAATATCCAGACCACCTGTATGCAGACTACGGAAGAGGAGTAATACAGTACATCCATCCCTGATGTACCTGTGTGTTCCAGTGCTCCTGAGTGGTAACAGATACCAGTGATATATTCTGTGCCTGTTTTTCACTTGCTTGATGTACGCAGAACCTTGAACCATTTTTTAATATAAAATTGTATTTACATATTTCACGATGAGCGTTGTGCGCTGTTCTTTGTTTTGTTTTCCCAATGAGGAGGCTTAGCTAGCCACAGTGACAATCAACGAGTTTATTTTAAAATGTATTTTATATAATGTTTTTATTTTGTATCTTTCATTTTAATGCTTTTTTTTAAAATTAGTGTAAGATGTTTGTGGTTTTTAATGGCCACTAATGAGATAAAATGCATTTAAATATGTTGTTAAAATTTGATCACCTATTCCCTGTTGGTTTAGATTATCTTGTCTGTGAATGTAATGGCCAATATATTGGTCATTATATACATAGGCAAGATAGGGCTAACGCCAGCCAAAAATCCCAGCATGGAGAAGATAAGGCCTGTCAAACTCAGAATAGCTTGGGGGCTAATGCTTAAGTCTGACTGCATGACTCAGACCATACCAGGAAAAAATAAAATACATAGGGGCCTATGCAGAGAGCAGCGAATTTTAAAATTGGCGAATTTATTAAAAAGTAGCTTTTTTGGAGAGTTTTATTCTCCATATGCAGAAAAGTGCGAATTCTGCTATGTTTAACATGGATGCGTGTGGCGAGTTTAAATTGGCGAGATGCGCGCTTCAGAAACGTGTAAAAACAAATTCGCGCCTTTTTTTTCCCTTTGCAATGGCCGCGAGCGGCAGCTTCTTGACAGTTTTTTCTGGCGAGGCAAAAAGGAGACAATCGCGCCATTTTATTGGCGCGAACAGCCGCTAGATGCCGTTCGCGCCTCTCTGCATACGGATATTTTTAAAACTGGCGAGATTGAGGTTCTCGCCAGCCGCGAGGCGAGTTTTACAAATAGAAAAGAAAAATTGGCGCGTTTTTCGGAACTCGCCATTTTCTGCTGCTTTCTGCGCGATTTTCTCCAAAAAATGGCGAATTTCGAAATAGCGCTGCTCTCTGCATAGGCCCCAAAGTCACTATAATCTATGTGTATACTTTTTTCTTGAGCTTTTCCTTTAATAAAATATGTAAATATCGCTTGTATGTCTCTCCCCCATCCTTTCACTCTCTCTCCCCATCCCTTCACCCCTTCTTCCCATCTAGAGAAGAGGAAACATAATTCCGGTATGTGGCCGTGAGAGAAGGGGGGAGAAAGGCTCTCTCTTTCTCTCTTCTCTCACTCCTTCTTTCCCCCCTCTCCCCATCTTACTACCCCATATTACTCCCCCTCACTCTGTCTATCTCTCCCTCTCTTACTCTCTCCCCCAACCCTCAAAATACCCTCCCACAATACACACACCTTCCTCACAATACTCACACATAATACCCCTGTCCCCCACGATATGCACTCACGTTTCCCCCCCACAATACACATAATACTCCTCTCCCCCACAATACACATACACTGCCCCCCCTCTCCCACAATACTCCCCCTTCCCAACAATACACAGACAAAATACCCCCCTCACCCACAATACAACCCATCCCCCACAATACACACACAATATCCCCCTCATCACAATACACACACAATATCCACATGCCCCACAATACACACACAAAAAAACAACTATTCACATTACACACACAATACCCCTGTCCAGCACAATACCCCTGCTTCTCCTACCCCACAATACCCCCACCAAACCTCCCTTCCGCACAATACCCACACAAAAAAACCTCCCCAGAGTACCCACACGAAACCACCCACCCCCAGAATACCCACACAAAAATCTCCTTCCCCAAATGACACACAGACAATACCACTATCCCCCACAATACACCACCCTCCCCTAAAAACACGACAAACCACAGCCCCACAATACCCACACAAAAAAGGTCTCCCCACAATACCCACACAAACCCCCCCTTCCCCAAATTACCCACACAAAGACACTCCACACAATACCCTAAAAAAAACACACTCCCATTCCCCACAATACACACAGACAATACCACTATCCCTCACAATACACCACCCTCCCCTACAAACACCACAGCCCCACAAAACAAGTTTCCCCACAATGCCCATACAAACCCCCGCCCCTTCCCCAAATTACCCACACAAAGCCACCCCCCACAATACCCTTGAAAAACACCACACTCCCATTTCCCACAATACACACAAACAATACCACTATCTCCCACAATACACCACCCACCCCTACAAACACCATAAACCACACCCCAACAATATCCACACAAAAATGTCTTCCCACAATACCCATGCAAACCCCACATTCCCCAAATTACCCACACAAAGCCACCACCCACAATACCCCCACACCTAACATTGTGGAGAGCCGCTGGTGCTGCGCAGTCGAGGAAGTTGGTCCCGGATTCCAGTCAGGTCCAACTTCTGATGTAAACAAAAATGGTGAACAGAGTCACCTAGATCCCTGTTAGCACGCACTCATGGTGCACAAGTATATTAGCAAGGATAAATATCCACTGATTTAACAAGTGTCCCACTACCCCAATGAGGGTATAACAACAATGACAGACGAGAAGTCTGTGTAAAAACAGAAAATAATAAAACTTTAATGTTGACAAGTAGTCACGCCGAAACAAGTGTATGTATGTACATGTGAATTAAAAGAGGAATAAAAAATGATCCCCTGAGGGGAGGGTGCCAGGTAAGAAACTCGGGGTGAGATCAATCAGCTTAATAGCTATATTATGATTCCCATAACATCACTACCAATTACTCAAAATAATGTGGTGGTGCGGTATATACAATTGATATAGCCCTGCTAAGGTGTACACTCCACTAGCTGAATGCACATGTGGTATATAATCAGCTGCAGCGACAGCAGAGGTAGGTATAGTTACGTGTGCGGTTTATAATCGCATGCACACTATGTGTGCAGGCAGTGTTGGATATAACAATCACAGACACCTATACACGTCAAGATGCCACTGCCTATGAGCACCCCAGCGCTTATCCTCGAGGTTAATATCAGCAAAAAACTGCAGCCGCAGCACCACAATGTCAGCAGTGTTTGAGTATACAACCGTATCTCCAAGCAGGGTGAGAGGATCTCCCGCTACCACCGTCCTGAGCACCGTTCCGCTCGCAGGTGCCACATCCGTGACGTCACTGCACCCTGACGCCGTTTCGTGCCGCAAGACACTTCTTCGGGGTAGGAGCTACATACCGATCGCGTCATGCATAATTTATACCCTGCAAGGGGGTGGGACTAATATGACAAGACCAATCATAGTAATAGTCTAATTGAGGAGTTGGTAACAGCTCTATTAGTGACACAATCTGTCCCTTAATAGGTCAGTTAAACCAAACACAAACATGGTAACGTAAACATAAAGAGGTATATACATTCATTGGCAGTGTTGTATGAGCAGAGTATGGAAGGAAGGAGGAGAGGGGAAGGATTTAGTGATGATTTGGTATAACATAGCAGTAACAGTATATCATGATTGTTGTAGGACTGTACTAACCTACATGACCCACCCCTAAGGGGGTGTCAAAATGGGTCTCTAGTTTTATGCTGTATACCGTTTCCCTTTTTAATCCCTCATAGCCGTTGATGAATGTATGGATAATGACAGCCATGGTGTACATTGTCCCTTGTTAGGTACCTGTATCTGGGAAGCATGTTGGCATAAACCTAAACAGGAGATGTAGCTAAGTATACATACACTACTGGCAGTATGATGTAACCACAGGCAGTTAGATGGGAGGTATAACAGAAATTGTGTATCAGTATCATAGGACTGTACTGACCTACATGACCCGCCCCAAATTGGGTCAAAACGGGTCTCTACAATAAAATTATAATTAAACTGTATACCTGATTCCCTCTACCCCAATTTACAGAGATGTACATGATAAATCCTAAATGAATGAGGAATAAATAAAACCCTCATTCAAGCCTGATGGTGTTTTTGTGCCAAGTGTATGTATCCATCTACATTCATGTTGCAAAAGTTTGCGGTCCCAGTTTCCCATGCGGGGACCCCATGGTACGTGTTCGATCCCTATAAATGATAAAACTCCTGTATCGCCCCCATGCATTTCATTTACATGACGCGCTACAGGTGTATCCCGTTTATTGCGTACCGAGCCAAGATGCTCAAGGACTCTAACTTTAAGAGGCCTATGTGTCTCACCCACATACTGTTTGTTACACACACATTTGATTAAATAGATGACCCCTGTTGTTAGACAGTTGATAAATGTCTTGATGGGATATGTGTGGGAGTTGTTAGAATCTGAGAAGTTCTGTGATTTAATCATGGAGGGGCATGCTTTACAATGACCACAGGGATAAAATCCCTTCGGTTTGGGTCCTAGCCAAGTTCTGGTACGTGTGTTCTTAAAGTGGCTATGTACCAGGATGTCACGAATGTTCCTGGTCCACCTGCATACCATATTGGTGGTTGATTTTAAGACATTTTGTAGGTCATTGTCTTCTGTAAAAATGTGCCAATGCTTTAGCAGGCTCTGATGTATGAGCCCCCACTTATCATTATAGGTGCTGATAAATCTAATGACAGTATCCCCCAATGATTTAGGAGCCCGTTTTTGCCCAAGGAGTGTATGTCTGGGTGTTAATAAGGCCCTACGGTATGCCCGCTTTACCACTTTATTACTGTACCCTCTCTATATAAAACGTCCCTTCATGTCCATTGCCTGTAGTTGGAATTCAGTAGTGGTGGAACAGTTTCTTCTTAAATGCAACAATTGGCCAATAGGGATACTCTTGACCATGTGAGAAGGGTGATGGCTGGTGGCCAAAATAAGACTGTTAGTAGGCGTGGGTTTGCGAAAGATGGTACTTTCAAGGTTACCATCCCTGTTCTTAGTGATAGTGATATCAAGAAAGTCGATACTATGGGCATTCCACTGATAGGTTAGTTTCAAATTGATATCATTGGTATTTAGTGTGTTAATGAACCGTATCAATAGATCTTCCGAGCCATCCCACAGAAGAAGGATGTCATCTATATATCTAATCCAACCCAGCACATGTGACGAAAACTCAAGATAATCGTCCATGAACACCACCGTCTCCTCCCACCATCCCAAATATAGGTTTGCGTAGGTGGGAGCACAGGCGGTGCCCATGGCGATACCCTATACTTGATGGTAATTTTTCTCATTGAATTTGAAAAAATTATTAGTAAGGGTAAATTGAAGTAGTTTCATAACGAATGCATTGTGCTGGCCTGCATGTATATCCCGTGCCCTAAGAAAGTGTGAAACAACCTGTAGTCCAACCTCATGCAATATACTCGTATACAGGCTCTCTACATCAATGCCTACCAATAATACATGAGGTTCAACCTGAATATCCTCCAACCTCGTCAAAACATCAGTATTATCTTTAAGATGAGATGTAAGGGATCCTACAAACGGTCTCAGAAACTCATCTAAGTACATGCTTATATTAGATGTTAAGCTACCCAATTCAGATACAATAGGTCTCCCTGGTGGGGAATCCTTATTTTTATGTATTTTTGGTAGGTAGTAGAATGTACCTACCCTTGGATTTTTTATTTGCATGAAGTTAAATTCGTTCTTGGATATAACTTTATTATCCAAGCCCTCTTTTAGTATCTGTAAAAGTGCTTCTGAGAACTGTTTAGTAGGGTCGGTGGCCAAGACCTGATAGCAGTTAGTGTCTGAAAGGAGTCTCAGCCCCTCCTTTACATAAGCCTCTTTATTCAGGAGGACAACATTGCCCCCCTTGTCTGAGGGTTTGATGACTATAGAGCTGTCATTTGCCAGATCCACCAGAGCAGTGTGTTCACTTTGTGTAAGGTTATGACCTCTGTTCTTATCATTAATTAACATAATCTCTTGAGTTACCAATTTTGTGAAGACATCGACATTAGAGCAAGATTCAATTGGAGGTGTAAAGCTTAACTTTGGTTTAAGGTCAGTGAAGGGCCCTTGACCCAATGGACGCTCATTAGTTTCAATAAGACCCTCCAGCAGTTGTAATAAGGCAAGGTCTCTATTATCAAAGTCTTCCAGAGGGGTATTAATGGTAGCTAGCTGTTGACTGCGTGTGAAAAACTTATGTAAACATAACTTCCAAGCAAACAAATTAAGATCTTTGATACATTCGAATTTGTCAAGCCTACCTGTAGGACAAAATGTCAAACCCCTTGATAAGACTAAAATATGATCATGATCTAGGGACTTGTTAGATAAATTGATCACTTGTGATCTGTCTTCTGCCCCCTCTTGGGTGCTTTCTTGTTCCCCTTTCCTGTATGCCCCCATCTCCTTCTGTCTCTTAGTGACTCTCCCCGACCCTCTTCTTGTCTTTCTGGTCCTAATACATTGTGGTTGAGGCCCAGTCGATCTAAAAAAGACGTGGTAGTGAGGGTAGATGTAGTTGGTCTTTGTTCTAGAGTGGGAAGTATATGATCCACACGTGAAGTGGAGGCGTCTGACTCGATATCACTTTGTGATGCCTCACATTCGATTGAGGATTGATTGATAATGACCTGTTTTGTGGGATTAAAACGTTTAAACTTCTGTCTAAATACTTTATTGTCTTTGAAGTCAATGAAATCCCTCCTAAACTTATGTTGTTTCCTATCAGTTATATCTGCCCTCAATTTCTCAATATCAGTTTTTAGCTTCCTTTCTAGCATCTCAAAGTCAGGTTTATTTTGACATACATTAATATTTCCAAGTAGTTTATCAAGATCTGAATTGATAACCTCTAATCTACTGGATTCATGTTTAATAAGCAATCGCATCAAATCACATGAACAGGTCAATAGAATGCTTTCCCATGCCTTAATGAAGGCATCGTCATTGATTTGATGAGATGGCGATAAATACACACGTAAATCCCTAGGAACCAAATCAGATAGAACTATGCAACTAATTTTGACAGATTTATTATAAATCATTCTTCCTGGTAATGCACAGGTTATTAAGAATTTATATTAGTGTTAGGGACCCTTGAGATGTGGTCTGCCGTGTAGTGGCTCAGAGGCTTACAACACTTTGGCCAAAATGTTAAACTAAAAGACCATTTTATTTAATAGATATCTATACATATATATTTAGGCACTGTACCGTGTATAAGTTTCACTGGATGTGCACTGAGCTCTGTCTGTGTTTCATGTTCTGTCTCTGGTTTTAAATATATATTGTCATGCTCGGTAGCACTCCTCTGTGACACTTATATGCTTATATATATGTTGTGGTTATTTTGGGGGTTCAATATGAGCTTGCAGGTGTCCTGTATGTCTTCCTTGGAGTAGCCAGCTCCTTTGGTCCATTGATATCTGTGGATAAGTCTTAAAAAGTCAAATCCGCAGATTCAGGTTTTTATTTTATTTTAGAGAACAGTCAGAAATTAGTGGAAATTTGCTGCTTAGTAAAGTCCCTGAATATTTCTAAGAGTTAGAGCTACAAAACTCCATTAAATAAGAGCTCATTAGGTGATGTTATCTAAAACAGACAAGACAGGGCGGGAAAAGATGTGCACTGAACTAACAAATAGTGTGGGAGAAAGAGCCTATATGGGTGGGTGTCAGGGTATTATGAGATGACCAGGCAGTGGCCTAACTTTATCTAAAATAAGAGACAATTACGCATCCTGAAAGACCTTTCCGGGACAAGGAGACAGGTCAATGAAATAAGGGACAATCCTGTATATATATACTGTATATGGGCCATCTGGCAACCCTAAGATATGCAATCTTAAACCCCTTATTTGCATACCATTTGCATGACAGCCCGACTAATGTTCATTTTTAGTTAACGCTACTCTCTTTACAGGATAAAGCATGTTATATTATTCCTTTGAAGATACACTGTTAGTCTGAATGTGACATTAAGTGACTAAATATACAGATATAGTCAGAAACCTTTCCCTCTGTCAAGGAAAGCAATGGTAACACAACCATGTGCTTCACCATTGCTTAGTAGCTGTAGGAACACAGGGCACAAACGGATTTGAAGTAACTAAACTAATTTATTGAGCCAAACACAACGTTTCGACCTTAGTGGTCTTTATCAAGTGACATAGTTGCACCATTCACCTTCACCATTGCTTGTATCTTCCTTAAAGCCATGGCATTTTGTTTTCTTTGCCACAGCTTGGCATACAGTATGGTAAGTCTGGCTACATCTGTATATATGGCATATAAATTATCTTTTTTTTCAATTTCCCATATTTTTATTTTGTTGTCAAATGTCTTGGGGCATATTAATTTGTATTAATCCTAAAAAAAAAACCTGCATGATTTTAAAATGTAGCTGATAATTATAATTGTTTAGCTGATCACTTCATAATTACAATTATAGCAACATTATTTGTTGAGCAGTTTTATGTTGCTTATAGTTAGTTTTATTGGTCTAAATTTGAGAAGCCATTTAAAGTAGGTTTACACTCAATTTTTCTAGTGCTTGTTGCCTTTGAAACATTATTTACTAGCTGAAAGTACCCGGCGTTGTTCGGGAAATCAAAGAGATTAAAAAATACTGAGAATTATAAATGGATCTTTAGATTTTTTGTTTCTTAATGTGAAATACACTGCGTAAAACAACAACAACTCCATCCACATTAGTTTCATTGCCTCTGAGGTCCTGAAATGTTCGATCGAAAGCCTCTAATAC